>NW_016912869.1:105628-107573 GCF_001483705.2 Eufriesea mexicana
TTTTCTACAAAAATTTAATTATTCTTTTTATTTATTTATTTATTTTTTTTTTTAAAAACGAAACAGTTTTTTGAGAACTGTTTCCATTTTATAAAATATTCGAATGATATTTTACAGTGACTCGATATTAGATATATATGATATTTTTACATTATGACGAATATTCGTTACTTATTAAACGCAAAATTATTTTTCGTCTTACGCATTAAATTTGCACTCTAATTTAAAAAAATATCTGCATATCGTTTTTTAATCGTTTTTCATCTCGATTTTATTTCCCAGTATTTATTTGGTCGAACATGTTTGATCAGATGTTAACTGAAATTTTGGCTGCATAAATCCCGCGAATAAAGCTACGTGCATTAAAACGTATAATTAGGTATAAATCGCATTTAATCAGTTTATTTTCCATTACATCGGCGAAATGCACGGAACGATCTGGATCGTGTTTACTGCTACAATCGGCAGTAATAAAATTTTTTAATCGGTTATGTCATGTATACACGCGTGCGATAAAATTCTCCATCCACGATACAGGTACACATCATCGAATAATAAATTTATCCGCGCGAAATTTGGTTAACATCGGAACACGAAATATTTCGCGGTTTAATGAGACTAATCGTTGAAACCGCATTATGGCGTTTTAATATCTTCGCACGAATTCTCGTGAAATTACCCACGAACTTTAGATTATTTGTTTCATTGGCTGATCAACTTCACGCCCCTTTAATTAAGTTTACTTAACAAATTGGGCCAAAATTTGGTCAAGATTTTAATTTTTACCATAAATTTACTATTTAATATTACTATTTCATAGTTGAATAACGCAAAATCAATGCTGAAGCAAATCAAAACTTTAATTAATATTTTCATAGCACAATATAAACGAACAATTGATTTCTAATGAAATTTATTCTCCAGATTTCTATTAATCCTTTGCACTCGAGAGGTGACCTTCAGTCACCATTTTATAAATTTTGGAAAATCGATATTAATTAACATATCAAATTTAATGTAATGTAACTGTGTGCGAAATATCGGAGTCAAATAATTCTACAATTCTATTATTATACAATGCTTCATTTACTGCTCAAAAAAGTATCGTCAGATTTTTAGTAGAGAATCTTTGATTTTCTACTCTTCTCTAGCCAAAAAATCATGATATTAATAGTGATACTAATAATAATTAATAATGATACTATTTAATATTTATTTATTCGAATTCATATATTATTCCATATTTAAATACAACACAGTTAATTATTACACTATTAATTAACAATAAATTGTGTAATCTTGATTATATTAGAAACATTATAATATTGTAGTATTCAGTAATGGCTTAATTAAATATTCTCATTATCCCATAACTCAAAAATACATAGTTAATTCTAAAATTATTTATTGACAGAAATATCGTAATATTATTCACGTTAAGAAAATTGTGATACTATTATAATATTTATAAACAACGTATTTAAATACAACACAGTCAATTCTAGGCTTATTCATTGATAATAAATTTCAGAATGGTAGTTATATTAAAAACATTTTAACATGCTTATACAATCGACAATAACTTAAATAAATTTTCTCAGCCCATATTTTTAATAACAAATAGACAATTCTAAATTTATTTATTAACTTAAATATAGGGTGTCCCGAAAAATGTTTACACACTTTGCGTGATTTATAAATAACGTATTTAAATACAACTCAGTCAATTCTAGGCTTATTTATTGATAATAAATTTCAAAATGATAATTATATTAAAAACATTATAACATGCTAGTACAATCATCAATAATTTAAATAAACTTTCTTATCCCATATTTTCAATAACAAATAGTTAATTCTAAACTTATTTATTAAAAAAATGTACAAATAATACAAAAAATGTATACACACTTTGCGTGATTATAAATAAATTATATTTATATTA
>NW_016912869.1:107601-173626 GCF_001483705.2 Eufriesea mexicana
TATAAATAAATTATATTTATATTATAATGAATTAATATAAATTAGAATGAATAAGGTATTAAAGTGTGTATACGTTTTTTAGGGCCACCCTGTATTATTCTATTACTAAAAAAATTGTGATACTTTTTAACATTACCTTCAACAAATTCACTAATTATTCCATTTATAAATTACATCCAATTCTAGACTAATTAAGTATCACAAATATTGTAATTATTAATTATCAATTAATATTATAATTTTTATTTAATATTCGAATAAATAAATAGAAAAGGGGCAAAAAAGAAGGAAATGAATAGAAAGTCGAAGGAGAAAGTGAAAAATAAATTATACCTCAGGGTGTACTTTCTATATTTATACTTGTGCCTACATTTTTCTTCATACTCAGTACAAAGTTGCATTCGCAAAGATTTGTGTTGCCATTAAACTGCCGTAACAAATCAGGCGGTCGATAAATGGAATTCGACCTGTCTCGAAAGAGATGAATAAGCATTGTTGTACAAAGCGAAATTAGCATTGGGCTCTTTGAACGCGTGCGCGTAGGCTTGCACAGGTGTATATGTGTAAGTTCAAGGATAAATCATGCCTTCAAACCAGTTGTCTCTTATAATGGTTTCACAGTTTAACTCCCGCAACGACCTTGCAGCTGCTACAAAATGGCCAGCGAAGAGTATACCTTATTCATGAGACGATCTTTCAAAATCAATAAAAATACACCAACCAAATTGCTTTATTTTCTATGCACAATGGAGGTCTTTTGGTAGCGATCACTCTGACGAGGTGATATTTACGCTCCTTACCAGGATCTTGAATTTGATATTGATATTGATATTTGCACGAATGTTTATGCAAATATTTGCTAATTAGATATCGTGATATATTTGGAAATTATTGTACTTTATGTTAAATAAATATATTAAATATATTTAATTTAATATGATGCCTTCGAAATATAATTAAATACTGTTGTGCAGGAATTAAATATTGAATTAAGTATTATTACAAAATTATTTTATTTAAAATATAGTATATTATATTTAAATTATATTATCATTTTTCTATTTATTTCTCGTTTTAATTCCAAATTAATTTAAAAAATTAAACTGCAGATATTAAATATGAGAAATATAAAGTTATACCAAATCTTCGTTCTTGTTTCAAAAAGTTTGTTTTTAAATCTTTGTCCGGTGTTTCTATTTCTTTTTCTAATATTTTTCCAGGTGTTAAATTTTAAATATTTAAATCCTATAAGATATGACATTAATTGCACTGACTATAAATTATGATATATATATATACATAAGAAAATTACTGAATTCGTATGATATGAAAACTAAATTACACACTTCTTTCGATAATGCAATATCAGAGTAGCAGAAAAGTTGAAACTAATTATCGAAAAGGTAGCAGAGTCATAATATATATTTCACGATTGAAGTCTAATAAGCTTCCTGCTCCTTCACCCCTCTTTTTCGCCTTATTACCTGTATTTCTTCGTTTCTTCATTTTCTGCCATTCAGTCTCTTACTTCATTTAACATTCCTTGTATACGACGTCGATAAATCATTCGAAGGGGGTAAGTACCACACTGATGGTGCATCATTAATATTTCACCCTATCGTATTAAACGTCGAGACGTCGTCACTTGTCCGACAAAATATAATGAGATTTACATAAAAATAAGTAACGAGTGTCATTACCCACCGTGCGTGCAAACAAAAGAAAAAAGGAAGGCAAAATTCAAAAGGAGAGAAAAAACGAGAAAATTCCATCGAGTAGGAAGTAACAAAATTTTAATTGCCACGGAGGATAATGCGATTCACTGGTCGTTAGTTGCACACGTCTATAATGTCCGCTAATTAACAATGACAGAACTTCAAATGGAATTTTACTTTTAATTAAAAATCTAGATTCTACGCGATAAGCGTTAGTGGCCCAGAAGAATGGAATTCTAGTGCGCGAAATGCTAATGAAAACTAGTGACCTCCGGCGAAGGCAAAGCGTAAAAAATACCATTTCGTTGATTTCTAACCGTAACGTGAACAAACAAAATGTTCCTCAATGATCCAAATATTATATTTGATATATCAAATATTTCCGATAAATCAAACAACAATTTTATTTTCAGTATTCTTTTTGTAATGTATCAAATAATATTTTAATTGACTTCAGGGTTGAAAATTAGTTGGAATTGCAGTAGAATTGCGCGCCAAATTTAATTGTCTGTACTTATTCCTGATTCCTCACGTGGATGAGTATTTATGACACTATGATGAACGAAATTATTTAATAATTGCAAGTTGATCTACAAATTGTTTTCAATTTTTTATTAAATACGATAAATGTCTCACCTATAATATTTTTGAGATACCATACCTGAGTTTCAAGCTATAATATTTGAAATGTTTAGTTTAAAAATATAAGTCAAGGTAAAATCCAAAAATTTTAAAAGAGCGAATAAAATTATTAAGGAAAATATAAGTGATGGCCCATTGCAATTATATAATTTGCTCTAAAGCTGAGATTTATGTTTAAAAACAATGTGTGATTAACGTCACTTTCATATTCTAGCGCAGCGACACTTCAGTCCTCTTAATACTTGGGACCAAAACTCAGTCGCGCCACCTGGCGTTCCTCGCCGTGAATACAAGTCAGCACGAACTTGCCGTTTGATATTTTTTAACATAAAGTGATAAATATTTCAAAATTTCTACTCTAAAAGAACAGCAATTATATAAAGCCTGTAATTAGAATAATTGAATTTATAATAAAGCCTGCAATTAGAATAATTGATTTTATAAAAATTATGCTTGTAACAGAGTTCGTCATTGATCATGTACTCTAAAGTTCATATTTATATCCAAAGCAATATGCAATTAACTTTTGTTGCTTTTAGATTCTGTTGCAGTGTAACCTCAGTCTTGTTGATATTTAGGATCAAAACTCAGTCGCGCCATCTATCGTTGCTTTCAGATTCCATCGCAGCGCCACAGTCCTCTTGGCACTTAGGACCAAAACTCAGTCGCGTCACCTGGCGTTGCTTTCATATTCCATCGCAGCGCCACAGTCCTCTTGACGCATAGAACCAAAACTCAGTCGCGCCATCTACCGTCCGTCGCCGGAAATAAAATCCGACGCGATCTCGCTTTTCCTTATTTTTTAGCATAATTATAACAATAGAATATTTAATTCTATAAAAATTATTTCGCACGAGAGTCGAAGCTCATTTCTTCGGATCATTTCTTCCACAAATTTTTCCCTCGCTTTATTGGGGACCGGGCAACGCGCTGAAGTCTGCCGCGCGAATCTCGAAACTTTTTCCGCCCGTTAATTAGGGTTGCCGCGTTCACCACGGTTTATCTGGGGAAAGAAGATAATGAGGAGTCGTGGCAGCCAAATTACGTCCACGGAGTAACTTTGATCACGGGCAAGCTAGCTAGGACGCGTTCAATTAGCAGACAGATATTTAGTCGACTGCCGGATTAGAAGTTGCACACCTATCACGGGTCGGTTAAGTGCTCCTGAAAGCGAGTCGAGTCCCCGGGAATATGACTCACGTTCGCCTTCAGACACGTAAGAGCTTTTCTCTTTAGAGCAAACCTAGATTTTATCGTCGCTGCCCTCCGTGCAGCGGGCTGCTCGTACATTAATTGAAATGTAAATCTTGCTATAGTTCGTAATGAACATCGTGCCGCGTGTTTGAAATTGCCGCTGCTGGTATTTTCAGCAACGCCGGCGATATCATTTTGTTGTTGGGTTTTAACTGCTAATGATGTAGCTTGTATGGGATTGAGATACACGAATGGGTAACCAGCCCGTTAATTGGATCAGTTTTTAGTCGGAAATTTCATGTGCCGAAAGATTCAAAATTAATTAGGACGAACTATGTTAACCTAGATTGGACTTGACCTGAGAGAATGCAAGTGTAACGCGACGTGTGTGTGTCTGTGTGTACGTGTATGTGGGAATGTAGGGATGATTTGAAGGCTTGAAGGGATTTTTGGGTGGATGAATTATCGAGATCAAGAAAATGGTTATTATTTACTAATTATTAATCATTTGAAAAATATTAATTATATTATATTAGGAATTATTTATGATTTTCTTATTAATTATATTATTAATTATTTGAAAAATATTATTGATATTTTCGACTAATATTGTGGCGAGTAAACAAATTTGCATAAATAAAGAGAGGAAATTTATAGATTTTTATTGACAGGATAATTATTTGTATCAAGGAATTGTTTGAATAATATTATTGATATTTTCGACTAATATTGCAGTGAGCAAATAAATTTGCATAAATAGAAAGAGAAAATTTACAGATTTTTGTAACTGTAAAAAGTTTTATTTTAGTCATATTTTATAAAAGGGTTGATATTTTCTCTAAAAATTGTTTGAAAAATGTTACTGATATTTTCGATTAATATTGTGGTGAGCAAAAAGATCTGCGTAAATAAAGAAAGAAAATTTACAAATTTTTATAGCTATCAGAAATTCTTTTTATAAAAATGATACGATTTGAAAATATTAATTTCCTGATTATAGTTATTTCTTCGTTATTTATTTGAGAACTCTATGAAATAGATTAGTCATTATATAGTTATTATATATCATCGTAAAAATCATTTATCAAAATTAGCAGCTGAATCTGCTGGATTCTAAGAGATTTAGAATTGAAAATTTGTATATTTTTGATGACACGTAAATTTCTTACGCTGTTATTTAGTTAAGAATTTTTAATAATTATATTATAATTTTCGTTTAATATTACATTATAACCGGCAGAATAAACGAGTCAATATAGTCTCTTAG
This sequence comes from Eufriesea mexicana, assembly GCF_001483705.2. Taxonomy (NCBI): domain Eukaryota; kingdom Metazoa; phylum Arthropoda; class Insecta; order Hymenoptera; family Apidae; genus Eufriesea; species Eufriesea mexicana. Next base: position 112,420 of record NW_016912869.1, read on the forward strand.
AATATGATATATTGACTTGTTAATTCTAGGAAATGAGCTGCTGATAAAAAGATTAATTTTCGAATTATGACCAAGTGAGAATTTATTACTTCATTATTTACCCAAGAACTCGATAAGATCATAATTGAGAAGATATGTAAGTGAGCAAAACGAGAAGATAAGTCGTATATCAGAGTTAATAGGTCAATCAATTATCTAGAATGTTCTAGGAGATATGCACCTGAAAAATTCAGTTTTCCAATTACGCACAAATATGAGTTCATTAGTTCACTATTTACCGAAGCACTTGATAAGATCATATTTACCAAGATAGATGAGTCAACCCGTCTTACCAGGGTTACCAGGTCAATTGATCGGGTTTTAAAAGATTTCCAATTAAAAGAAATTAGCTCCTTCATTAGGATCAAATACGAATTTATTACTTCATCGTTTACCTAAGATCCTGATAAGATCATAATTGGTGAGATAGATAAGTCAATTCACGTGTCAGAATTAACAGGTTAATCGATCATGTGCTGGAATTACAATTTCAAAATATTTCTTAATTACTGTCAAATATGACAAAACTACTTATCTATTCACTTATAAGCCTGATATGATCATACCTTACTATTACATAACATGCATGATATTTTATCAAACATAATTTCAACGGTAAATTCAATTATTCCAATGGCTTCGATCATTTCCAAATCTAAAACTAACTTACGTAAATTCAAAAAGTGTAATCTAATTATCTTTCCAAAGATAGGGCAACAATTTGGATCGTAGATGATCCCAATATGATTATCCCAACTTTTAAAATTTTTTAAAATAAAATTTTAAAACTAAAAATTTTACTTGATCGATGCATAAATGTATCTGTTTAATTTACTCAAAATGCATATTTATATTAAAAATAAAATTAATGGAATATTTATATTATAAATGAATATAATTGAATATTTATATCAAAAATAAATATATCTGAATATTTAAATATATTTTTTATTGAAAATAAATATTCTTTCTTTCAAAGAGTAAATCGATTTGGCAAATGAGTAATTAAAGTAACAGAATTTTCTAAGGATTATTAACATTAAACCTCCCACGATAGATAATTAACACTAAATCTCCCACGAAGGATAATTAACACTAAATCTCCCAATAACAGGTGAATAAAGAAGAATTAGAGTTTTAAAAACCGGAATAATGTGAGACATTGGAAAAATGATTATAAAATGATTAAAAATCGCAGAAAAGACAAGTAATTAACCCTCTGCACTCGAGGATTTTTTCGTTACAGGAAAACAGTAATTGGAAAACTTTCTCCCATAAAGTCGACGATATTTTCAAAACGGTAAATAAGAAATCGTATGCAAATAAAGACGTAGAATTATTTTACTTCGATATTCCACGCATCGTTGGTTAATTGTAAATTTGACGTATTAATTAACATCCATCTTTAGAATCTGATTAAACGGCGACTGAGAGGCGCCTCTCGAGTGCAAAGGGTTAAGACGATAACGTCAAATGCAGAAATTTTTATGAAAAATTATAAGAACGGTGATTTAGGCTATAGTAAATTCAGTGTTAATTAACACTAGGTTTACAGACGCTATCTGTATACCTATTTCTACGGACACCTGTCAAATTTACAGGTAAAGGAAACCACGTGTTTTTCCTTTTTTTAACGATTAGTTTCATTTAGAAACAATTACAATATTAACAGTATTAACCCCTTGACTACGGCAGATTGTGGTACGCAGCGGCTGTACCATACGGCAGGAATTGAGTTACGATGTACGCCATTTTTGTGAAAATAAGCGCCCTCCGTGTCAGAAAGCCAAAGTACACCGAACGTCTACAGGCGACCTTCATGTCACAAGCGCAATATTTCTAAGCGCCTATAGGCGCCCTTCGTGTCACAAACGCAAAATTTCTAAGCGCCCATAGGTGCACTATATATCACAAACGCAAAAATTCTAAGTGCCTATAATTTCCCGTCATATAACAAACGCAAAGTTTCTAAGCGTCTATAGTCGCTGTCCGTGTCACAAACGCAAAATTTCTAAGCGCCTATAGGCGCCCTTCGTGTCACAAACGCAATATTTCTAAGCATCTATAGGCGCCCTTCGTGTCACAAACGTAAAATTTCTAAGCGCCTATAGGTGCACTATGTATCACAAACGCAAAATTTCTAAGCGCCCATAAGTGCACTATATATCACAAACGCAAAATTTCTAAGCGCCCTTAGGTGCACTATATATCACAAACGCAAAAATTCTAAGCGCCTATAATTGCCCTTCGTGTCACAAACGTAAAATTTCTAAGCGTCTATAGTCGCTGTCCGCGTCACAAACGCAAAATTTCTAAGCGCCTATAGGCGCCCTTCGTGTCACAAACGCAATATTTCTAAGCATCTATAGGCGCCCTTCGTGTCACAAACGTAAAATTTCTAAGCGCCTATAGGTGCACTATGTATCACAAACGCAAAATTTCTAAGCGCCCATAAGTGCACTATATATCACAAACGCAAAATTTCTAAGCGCCCTTAGGTGCACTATATATCACAAACGCAAAAATTCTAAGCGCCTATAATTGCCCTTCGTGTCACAAACGCAAAATTTCTAAGCGTTTATAGTCGCTCTCCGTGTCACAAACGCAAAATTTCTAAGCTCCTATAGGCGCCCTTCGTGTCACAAATGCAAAATTTCTAAGCGCCTGTAATTGCCCTTCGTGTCACAAACACAAAATTTCTAAGCGCCTATAATTGCCCTTCGTGTCACAAACGCAAAATTTCTAAGCGCCTATATGCGCCCATAGTAGCCAAGGGGTTAATATAAGTTAACCAAAATCAGTTGCCGTCGTATAATTGGAGGAACCCATCCGTCAAATTGACGGGTTTCGTAAATCTAGTGTTAAAATACAAAGACACCAATTGCAGCACAGGATGAAACGTGGCAGAGTATTTCTAAAAATTATTTTGCAACAGAGGAGAAATCTGATAGAATGTGATGGAAATCTGATTGAACGAGAAGCACGAGTACGATATAATGCTCGAGTGGGTTCTTAAACGGAACCCGGTATTTTTCCGCGCAAACGGTTTGGAAATCATTCTCCGGTCCACTGGTCCCAATGGGTTCAACCACAATCGGCAATCGATCGAAACGGAAATCAGCGTGGACGTGCGCGCAGTTAGGCCGGATTCGTCGAAAGCGAGTCTCGCCGCGGGAAAACATGATTCACCGTAAATTCCTCAAAGAAATTTAGCCCCATCCTACCTTTCTCTTTCTTTCGATCCATCCGGCCAGAGCCTCGTCCTCGTCTTTTTCTACCCTCGCGTCCGGGGACTGGTTTTGCGCGCTTCCAGCCAATGGACTCTCGATTTCGAAGGAAGAACGGAGAAGAAGCGGCAGAACCAGCCACCCAACAACTAGCACTTGTTACGAGCGTACGGTGTCAAGTGCAGGATAGCGAGGATGACCTCGTGCCTTCATCTCTGATAGCCATCCCAGTCCTGTCTTTTTACCTTAGGCGGTTATCAGCTTTTTAATCCTTCCTAATTCGTTCTTGCACGATTACATTTTATGGTTCATTCAGCGTTTATGGACTTAGGATCTCATATGAGTTTCATGGTCAGTGGATGAACTGAATTGCTGAAAGAGTCGAAAACTTTCTATAGTTTTTCTATAGATTGGTAGCCTAACGATTGGACCATATTTTAAATCACTTGAATTTTTATGAAAATTGATAGAAAAAGAGGAATTTGTGAGATTCAAATTTGACCCTTATGTTTTTAGTTCAGGTAGTTATCAGATTTTTAATTCTTGCTAATTTGTTCTTACTCAGTTGGATTTTAATTCATTCGTCGTTTATGGATTTAGGATCTTATAAGTTTCATGGTCAGTGGATGAACTGAATAAAAGTTGAAAACTTTCTTTCTATTCAATTCTGACTTTGGATCTTATTGATTTCATTGAGACTTTGTTGAGTTCTATTTTTTGATATTTTTTACTAACAATGAGAGATTTTCTATAGATTGGTAGCCTAAAGACTGGACAATATCTCAAGTGAGTTGAATTTTTATGAAAGTTGATAGAAAAAGGGGAATTTGTGAGATTCAAATTTAACTCTTATGTTTTTTGCTCAGGTAATTATCAGATTTTTAATTCTTCCTAATTTGTTCTAATACAATTGCATTTTATAGTTCATTCAGCATTTATGGATTAGGATCTTATGAGTTTCATGGTTAGTGTATGAACTGAATTGTTGGAAGTGTTGAAAATTTTCTTTCTATTCAATTCTGTCTTTTGATCTCATTTATTTGATTGAGACTTTGTTGAGTTCTATTTTTTGATATTTTTTAGTGACAATGATAAGATTTTTTATACATTGGTAGTCTAAAGATTGGACCATATTTTAAATCAGTCGAATTTTTATGAAAATTGATAGAAAAAGAAGAATTTGTGAGATTCAAATTTGACTCATATGTTTTTAGCTCAGGTAGTTATCAGATTTTTAATGCTTGCTAATTTGTTCTTACACAGTTGGGTTTTAGTTCATTCAGCATTTATGAACTTAGGTTCTTATAAGTTTTATGGTCATTGGATGAACTTTATTGTGAAAAGATCTCATTGATCTCATTGATCTTCAAGAGATCTTGTCGAGTTTTTTCTTTCTCATATTTCTAAATGATAATGAGAAAATTTTCTATAAATTGGTAGCCTAAAGATTGGACCATATTTCAATTCATTTCAATTTTCATAAAAGTTGCTAGAAAAAGAGGAATTTGTGGGATTTTAGTTTGACTCTCATGTTTTTAGCTCAGACAGTTATCAGATTTTTCAATCCTTTTTAATTTATCCTTATAACATTAGATTTCATTTCATTCAGGTTTCATAGACTTAGAATCTTATGAGTTTCATGGTCAGTGGATTAACTGAATTTTAAAAAGATTCGAAAATTTAAAAACTTTCTTTGAATCCAGTTCTGATTGAAATCCCATTATTGCTATTTTTCAGAGCCTGGAATATATTTCACTTAAATTTTCATGAAATATGATTTTCCAGAATTTGAATCTGAAACTTATCTCTCTAACCTAGAGTAGCTATCAATTTGTTTAATTTTCCAAATTTGTTTTTACATAATTAGCTTAATTGTTTCACCCATTAAATATTACGTACATAAACTCAGAGTCCTATGAGTCTCATAAATCTGATGATTATAAAATGGTCAGTGAAACGTGCAGAGTTTTTCCTTGATCTCATTGAGCTCTCTTTCTTGCTGTTTCCAGTATTCATAATAAAATATCCTGTTTACCGGTAGCTTAAAGGCTAGTATACAGTCCTGTCCAGCTCAGTCTTCACTGGACTTGATAAAAACGAGTAATTTACAAGATTCGAATCCGTATCTTATGTTTTTACCTCGGTCAACTATCACCTCTTTAATCCTTTCTAATTTTTCCTTACACCATTGGAGCTTACTTCATCCGTATCCTATAGACCTAGCTGTGACTTTGCTGTTAAACAATTATATATTTATCACAAATTATAATATACACACGTTACAAAAGGATTACAACGATTAGGTACATGTGGTGAAATTTCTCCCAATACTATTATTATCTCGTCACTGTTCACTTTCACGCTTTTCATAGCAAACTGACTCTCCTCGCAACATATTGGCTCTGACCTATAACAATTGCACAATACCACGCATTCTAGATCTTCCACTCGCATTTCCAAAAACATACGTATCTACATTCGTGCCATCACTCGACCTCACACACTCGCATTCACGCTAGTAAAACCAAATCCACAATTTTGTGTTGTGCAATTGCTTATTATAATTGTTTAGAAAGTTACTTTGTATTCTATTCTTGCTTTTATTATTGTAGAAGCTATTCGAGGTCATCTTGTTACTATAACAATTGCACAATACCACGGATTCTAGATCTTCCACTCGCACTTCCAAAAACATACGTATCTACATTCGTGCATACATCAAGATTCGCATTCGCGCTAATAAAACCAAATGCACACTAGCATCTAGCATCAGTGACTCTAAAATACCGTACGAATGAGCTTCAGTTCAATTCCTCATTGTTCCCAGCTATTACGATGAGATACCCCATAGAGAGAACAGAAAGATCCAGCAATCTGTAAAATACAACTATCACGTTGGAATACATTAAGCAAAACAGGATCCGCCTGATCGGAGTTTTCCTGGAAGCAAATAAAAATAGGCAGAATTGACATCGTTTGAATCCAATGTAATTACGCTGAATGAAGTTGTACGTGGTTGTTTGTACACGCGTATATCCTCCGTGAAGATTTCCTGGTTTTGCCGCTAATCCGTGAAGCCATTCGTGACTTATTGTTAGCTCACGATGAAGGAAGATTCCCTGCTGTAGGCGCGAGAGCTGATTGGGATTACGTTTGGCTTCTCGTTTTACAAGGGAGTCTTGCATCAGCGGTTCTCAAACCGCGTCACCTGAATTATTCATCGGCCTCTCTTACCCTTTTTCATACGATCCCTCGCGTGAAATACGTGGCAAACAGCGCTGGAGCATAAAGAACCCCGCGATCCCCCAGTTTCTAACTCGTTATAACGCCACATCTCGCTTCGTACACGCGAGTTTACCCAGTTTACATCGATTTAGTCTCGCTCGCGACTTCTACGTCGAATTCCCAGCGTTCCCCGAATCACGTGCATACGCGTAAACGCGACCGGTGACACCCGACTCTTGGGAGTGCGTGCCGTATGAAAGACAGGAAAAATGCGGAGAAAAACTGGAGACGGAATGGAGGAATGGTCGAGTTCCGTTGGCTCGAACCTGAGATTCGATTGGGGAAAAAAGGTGGCTGGGAGCGAGGTTGAATGGGTAGGAAGCTAGGCCAGAGCAAGCGACAGAGGCTAACTGTTCCACGGTTGAATCAAAGCATCCACCGTGGCTCGTGAATCCTCGCCGGGTCGCCGTAACCGGAGTTCCGTTTCTGCGGCGAACAAATAAATGTGGAATAGCGATAAAAGGCACGGACCACGGTGTATATATTCCAAGACGTGTTCCACATTGCGATGCAACGAAGCGTGTCGGATTCACGCGGCCGCGCACGAGCGTCCACCATCCACGCGCATACGGACGACGCTCGGACGCGATGGAACATGGCGGAGCGTGGTGGCGCTGTGCGCGTGACCCGGACGCGCACGCAGACGCGTGCAATGGCGATCAAACGGCCGCAAACGCGGTGAAACCGAGGCAAACCGAGGCACAAAAGAAGCAAACTGCGCCTTAGAGTACACACGAGAATACTTAGGCGGGTTAGTTAGGCTCCTTCGCCATAAAATTCACCTCCCTCTTCAACATCCTTTTCATCCCCTCTGTTCGGCCCCTTTATACCACCTTCTCTGTTCCACCCGTCTGCTCGCTCTCGTCCCCTTGCTATTCTCTCCCTTTAGCTCTTTCTTCCCACTTCGTGCTCCACCTTCCTCTTCTCTCCGTTTCCTTCGGCTTCAGCTCCGGCTTCGGCTTCGGCTTCGGCTTCGACTTCGTTCCTTCCTTCCCTGGTGTTCTCTCGCCCCTCTCGTCTCCTCTGCCGACACTCAAACGGATGCTCCATCGTGCGTGACTCAAGGTCACCGACTCATGCACCGCTGCAACGCGTGCAGGGCCCTGGTACTCGACTCGTCGCGAGTGGAACACCCGTGTGTGTGTGTGTGTGTGTGCATATGTGTGTGTTGGCTGATGCGCGCGCGTGTCGACGCGTACAACCGGTGTTTCCAGCGAGTCGTCCATGGAGAACGTCGATTTTTGGAGCTGTGGGGTGAGGTAGTAGGCGGCACTTTGACGCCAGGGTTAATCCTTGGGTTTCTTGGAAAGGGATGCTGGGTAGACGCGACTGCTTGCAGGGCAGCTCCTTCCTCTCGATTGAATCTTGCTCGACGAGGACTCGATTAGGCGCACCGGCGGAATAGGGATTGTTCCACATGAAAAATGATCGGTGGGTCATTAGTTTGAACGAGTTTGACGGAGTGCGAGTGTGCTACCGCGGTGGCTCAATGTTGATTATGCATGCGAGAGCTAAAAAGGAGGTTTCCAGCTTGACAGACACCGTGTAATTGCTTCTTCTTCTTGCTCGCGTTTAAAGATCTGGTATTAGGTTTATCTCCGCGAGTACGGCAGCTTGATGGGGGTTCGATGGGAGATGTTAATCAGTTCGACGCCATGCTATTTTTGGACCCCGTGAGGAGGTTTGAAGAAATATCATTTGCACCAGTTCCTTTTCCCAATATTTTTCATAACTTTGAAATGTTATTTAGTACATAGTACTTTGGTTATGTCTGAAAATGGTATTTCTTCGTTGTTTGAAGATGTTTGAAAATATTTTTCGTAACTTTAAAATGTTATTTAATACATAGTTCTTTGGTTATGTCTGAAAATGGTATTTCTTCGTTGTTTGAAGATGTTTGAAAATATTTTTCGTAACCTCGAAATGTTATTTATTACACAGCCCTTTGGTTACGTATGAAAATGGTATTTCTTCGTTGTTTGAAGATGTTTGAAAATATTTTTCATAACTTTAAAATGTTATTAAGTACATAGCACTTTGGTTATGTCTGAAAATGGTATTTCTTCGTTGTTTGAAGATGTTTGAAAATATTTTTCATCACTTTGGTTATGTTTGAAAGTGGTACTTCTTTGTTCTTTGCACATATATTTCTAAATCTTCTAAATTTGAAGTTGTTTGAAGTTGTTGTTAAGCTAATACAATGTTCTAATTACCAGAACACTGCTTTCAATAATTTTTATAGTTATAGTGCGAATTTTCCCAGTATAGTGTTAGTAGGGTTTACCAATAATATCCTACAAATTAAATATTCAAAGATTACAATTTTTGATGATCCTATAATAAGTCATATTCGCATTTTGATCCTACTGATCCATAATTACTAAAACCAGTTCCAAAAATAATATTTGTTAGATAGTTTCTTTTTATATTTTTAATATTCAGTACTATTATTCGCATATCGATATTAAATTGCATTATGATACAGAAGAATATATCTGCAGTATTCTATTTGAATTAAAAATAGTGATAGAAAATATCAATTCCGATTCGACATAATAACCCGAAAAATTAAATCTGAAAATGGTAAAAATGGTACTTTTACCTGTTAAAATCCTAAAATCGAAGTTTCTTTCCTCACCCTGCTTCGTATTAGCATAATACCACGAAAAATCAAATCTTGAAATGGTAAAAATGGTACTTTTCTCCATTAAAATCCTAAAATCGAAGTTTCTTTCCTCACCGTGCTTCTTATTAGCATAATACCACGAAGAATTAAATCTTGAAATGGTAAAAATGGTACTTTTCTCCATTAAAATCCTAAAATCGAAGTTTCTTTCCTCACCGTGCTTCTTATTAGCATAATACCACAAAAAATTAAATCTTGAAATGGTAAAAATGGTACTTTTCTCCATTAAAATCCTAAAATCGAAGTTTCTTTCCTCACCGTGCTTCGTATTAGCATAATACCACGAAGAATTAAATCTTGAAATGGTAAAAATGGTACTTTTACCTATTAAAATCCTAAAATCGAAGTTTCTTTCCTCACCGTGCTTCGTATTAGCATAATACCACGAAGAATTAAATCTTGAAATGGTAAAAATGGTACTTTTACCTATTAAAATCCTAAAATCGACGTTTCTTTCCTCATCGTGCTTCATATGGATTGGAGAAATTCTTTCTCCACTTAGCATCTTTCCGAAAGACAAAGAACATGTCGGCCTTTATTCCATCAGGATGAACGCATCGACGAACGATCGGTCGGGAAGAGAAAAGCGTCACGAATTAGGGGCCAGAGTGCACGGCCATTTTATTAGATTCATCACGCCCTCGTAATTCTTCACGATACCGCTGTTGGTTCAACTCAGTGCCAAATAAATCAGCCGGTTAGGAAAGGTTATGCCCGTCGCGGTACAATCTGCGGCGCGCCGTTTAAATGTCATTATAATGGCTCCGTTTGTGAAATACAGGCGGAACAGGCGACAAGTCCCGGGACTTGTCCCGCACGATTTCGCAGTGATTTCGATGCCGCAATCCTGCTTCTGACTTGCCGTGTCGGCTCGACCAAGGCAAGTGCCATAGAACGTCCATGACGAGGATTGAAATCCGAGAATTCAATTTTTAAATGTTTCAAGAATTTAGGTTGGACAATTTATAAAAGCAACTGGTGTAACCAATATTAATTATTATGACGATAAATTTGTTTATAGTTTTAATGAAGTGTCAAAGATTTGGGTGGAGATGACATGATGATGATGGTGATTTCAATGGTACATTTTAAGTTTTATTAAGTTTGATATGTCTAATGTTAATAGAGGTCCTTTGTTGTTTGTATAATTATAGTATATTTATTATTTGTTATTTCCAGCGTGATTTTATGGTATTATGATGATTTACAACCAAAAAATGCATATTTTATTAGTAATTGGAGGAAAATTTTATTTTTGATTCTAGTATAAATATAATAATTAAACGTATGACAATAATAGTTGTCAATAGTCACCAATAGTATGCTGTCAAATTAACGTCACGTTACCAGTTGAAGGTTAAACCAGATTATGGTATTTTACCTGTGTATGAAGATATTACTAAAAATCTGAATTTTCAAAATAATATTATACCTATATTTACCAGGTACTTGCTTCTATAGTAATTCTAGTTATAATTTATAATTTTCCTTGTGTATTTGTTCACGTTATATGAGTTATATGACTCACCCTGTATATTATTCACAGATGGTGAATAATCGAGACATTAACCACTGTTCTTCGTCTAAAAATTAATATTCATTTCCGCGGAATCGAATAAATATAATCACATAATATTCCCAATCTCAGCAATCTACAACACACTTCATTAAAATTAACAAATGCAATTAACCTCCGATGTGCCGACGACACAACCGTTGAAACGCTCTAATTACCTCGGTAATCGTACAATTATACTCCCAATGAGATCCTATCGCTCCGCTCGTCATTCCAACACCAGCACACGTTACAACACCTTTAAACAAAGCCAAACTATTCCAACCGCGTAAGAACAACGTCGTTTGAAACCGTTTGAAACAGTTTGATGTATTGCACTATATATAGCACATTTTAATATACGTATACTATACGATTTATATTTGCAAAAGTATATAATATTATTTACACTACGTAATATAATTCACTATGCATTGTATATATATATAACATCAATATGTACAATATTATACATATTGTACACACTATAAGTCTCATAGGAAAATCTTGGTTTTATAATAATAGGAAAAAATAATTTGAGATTGCTTTACACAGTTTGAAGTAGTTTGATATATTACACTACATATGGCAAAATTTAGTATGTATATACTATAGATGTATATTGTTGCTAATTTATATTTGCTGAAATATATAATATTATGTGTACTATATAATGTGTATATAATATTATTTACACTACATAATGTAATTCTCTGTGCGTTGTATATATATAACATTAATATGTACTATATTGTACATATTGTACATCCTATAGGTCTCATAGGAAAATTATAGTATTATAATAATAAGAAGCAATAGTTTGAAATTGTTTTAAACAGTTTGAAGTAGTTTGATGTATTACACTATACATTGCAAAGTTTAGTATGTGTATATTATAGATGTATATCGTTGTCCATTTATATTTGCTGAAGAATATAATATTATGTGTACTATATAATGTGTATATAGTATTATTAATAATTAATAACAGCACATAATATTATTTACACTACATCATGCAATTCACTATGCATCGTATATATATATATAACATTAATATATACTATATTGTACATATTGTACACACTATAAATTTCATAGAAAAATCTCGGTATTATAATAATAGGAAGAAATAGTTTGAAATTGTTTTAAGCAGTTTGAAGTAGTTTGATGTATTACACTATACATTGCAAAGTTTAGTATGTATATACTATAGTTGTTGATTTATATTTGCAGAAGTATATAATATTATGCATACTATATAATGTGATTCACTATACATTGTATACATGTACTAATATATATATAACATTAATATGTACTACATTGTACACATTACACACATTTTAAATCTCGCAAGAGAGTCATAGTGCAACAACAATAATAATAACGAAATTAGTTTGAGCCTGTTTGAAGCAGTTTGGGGCAGTTTGAAGCAGTTTGCGGCAGTTTGAAACAGTTTGGAGCGGTTTGAAGCCGTAATTTCCTGCTCGGTGTTGCGCGATATCATCGTTGAACGGTTTAATGACCAGGAGACACGGCGACTAGTTATATTTAACATTAAAACCGTCGCCATCGGGCGGCCAAAACAGCGCATTAATATTCCCGTTATCTTATCGGGGCTCCTAACGAGTCCTACTTGTTAAATTCAGAAAACGTTCGGTTCGCGCGCTGAATTGTGGCAAGCCTGGTCCGGTTTATCGATGGATATCGTTCCCGATTATGCTAATAGTCGGGACGTACGTATTGGTCGTTTAAACGCGGCGACGTATCGCTGGCCTGGACAGTTACGTTATTTGTTTGCGCTCGTTTGCATGGCGGACAACGTGTCGTGCCCGTTTATCCGTCCCACTCCCCTCCCCTCCACTCCCCCCTCCCGCCTGCGTTATCTTTCTTCCCCTTCATAAAAGCCATTCCACGCCAGGGTACCCTCCCGAAGTTTCTTTCTTCTTCCAACGGCCGATACTCTTCGCTTTACGCACGCTTATTCTCTCCTCTTTTCTCTTTCATTTTTATTTTTCTCCCTTTTTTCTCTCCTTTTTCCGCCGCGATTTTTCGTTCCCTTTTTCTGCTCGTCTTTCCACCTCTTCCTATTTCCTTCTTCCCTTGTCCGGCTCCACGAGCAACCTCGCGCGAACAGCATGTTGAACAGGGGTAAACAACGGAAATTATCGCGCCTGTTATTTAAGCGTTAATATTTAAGCGGGAAAATTTATGGCACTCATGTATATTCATACGTGGAACGTGTAAAGACACGATGTTAATCGACTTTAATGAGGCACGCGAGTACTGTTGGATCGAGCCACTTTTGCGGCTAATTTAACGTTTGAAGGAACGACGATCGCGAACTTGTCCGGTTGCTGGGATGTTTTACTGTTCAGGAAGAGCCCCTTGCGAGAATGGTTTTTCAAGGTACGCTGGTTTAAGTGGGAGTTACGCCGGTGCGTTTATCGAGGTATTGGCAATTAATGCATCGACGGGGTGGGAGTGTTAATGGTAGTGTTGATTATCTTAGAGAACACGGAGGTGGATTGTAAAGGAATTTTATTATTCCTCGAATTCGAATTCGAAATTTTTAGGAAGCCTGCACCTTTGGAATTTTCGAATTTTGAAATGCTCATTTTGTTTCGAAAATAACTGAGGATCTAGGGATCTAAGGACTGAGATTTCAATGAAGTTCTTATATAAACCTTTAGTAACCATAATTCAAGAAAACAAAATTACTTTCAAGAATATAGGGATGGATTGCAAGGGAATTTTCTTATTCTTGAAATTGGAATTCAAAATTTTTGGAAAGTTTATAGCTTTGAAATTTTCGAATTTTGAAATGCTCATCTCTGAGAATCTAAAGGCTGACCATTGTTCAAGTAAACAAAAGAATATCAATATACAAACATATGAAATGATGTTCCATTTAAATGAATTAAACAAGTTATTCATCCCAAAATTAAATCTTTTATAACACGAGAAATTCTGTGAAATGCAAAATTGAATTTATATTTCACATTAAATTTATCAGCATAATTAATCATATTTTTTATAGCAAAATTGATATTCTTCATAAAAATGTATATAATTCATGTTCTCAACACCTAAACTCTCTCCATGAGAGTACATCTAATTCACTTATTTCTCCCTCTTTTGAAGAATGCCGCTAATGGTAATACAGTGAAACATACTACATTGTCACTTCAGAATCGAAAAATATTGAAAGACTTAATTTCTAACTCTCAAAAACCATCCTAATGCAACCTAACCCAAACCTAACCTCAAAATCGCCGATGCCCATCTCCCTAACATTCCTTCCAAAGATTCCTAAAAGCAGTGAAGTATGAATTACGAAAACCTACTCGAAAATCATCCAAATCCAACCAACCCAGCAGTCCAACCTCAATTGAAAAATATAAAAAGACTTTTCCAGCTCTCAAAAATCATCCTAATTCAACCAACCTATGAACCTAACCTCAATTGAAAAATATTAAAAGCCTTCCCTGATCAATTTTAATTCTTTCCAACTCTCAAAAATCATGCTAATCCAACCTAACCAAAACCTAACCTCAAAATCTTCGATGCGCGTTTCTCCAACATTCCTTCCAAAGATTCCTGAAAGCACTGAAGCATAAATTACGCTAACCTACTCAAAAATCATCCAAATCCAACCAACCCATCAACCTAACTTCAATTCAAAAGTATTAAAAAACTTTTCCAATTCTCAAAAATCATCCTAATACAACCAACCCATCAGCCTAAACTCAACTGAAAAAATTAAAAGACTTTCCCAGCTCTCAAATATCATCCTAATCCAACCAACCTATGAACCTAACCTTAATTGAAAAATATTAAAAGCCTTCCCTGACCAATTTTAATTCTTTCCAACTTTCAAAAATCATGTTAATCCAACCTAACCCAAACATAACCTCAAAACCTCCGATACTCATCTCCCCAACATTCCTTCCAAAGATTCCTGAAAGCACTGAAACATGAATTACGTAAACCTACTCAAAAATCATCCTAATCCAACCAACCCATCAGCCTAACCTCAATTGAAAAATATTAATAGATTTTTCCAACTCTCAAAAATCATCCTAATCCAACCAACCCATCAACCTAACCTCAATTGAAAAAATATTAAAAGACTTTCTCAGCTTTCAAAAATCAACCTAATCCAACAACCAACCCATGAACCTAACCTCAATTGAAAAATATTAAAAGCCTTCCCTGATCAATTTTAATTCCTTCCAACTTTCAAAAATTATGTTAATCCAAGCTAACCACAAAATCTGCAATACCCATCTTCCCAACATTCCTTCGAAAGATTGCTGAAAGCACTGAAGCATGAATTACGAAAAGCTACTGCACCCCAGCCGAAGCACCACGATGAACACGTTTTTCCAGTCCCTTGCGCGACCTAATCGCTCGCGAGCATACACAAACCACGCTCACAGGTCGGCGCGATCTCTCGTTGATTAGGAGTAACTCAATTTCCATGTTAATGAACCGAGGCAGCCGCTTGGGATAAATAACCGATCGATTTTCGAAGAGTTTCTGGGAAACGACTCGCAGCCACGGGCATATCGGAATGCCCGACGACGGTGTCTATAAATTGTAGGTTGGCAGGCGTGCGCCGTGGTAATAGCAGGCGGGAGAAGGGCGGAATCCGCGGCGGAATAGAATCGGGCTCGTTATTAGCACGTCCGCGCATAACTCGGATTCACCGATGCGTGGGTCCCTGTTGGGTTCCTGTACGCCCGGCCGGGGGCCTGGCGGGGAGTGGAGGGGATATTTATGGGCCACGTAGAAGGAGGAAGGACCTTCTTTTGTCGCGTTTAAGCGCGTCGAACGAGCCCCGATGTTTCGCGGCGGGATCGCGATCGCAGCGCCGCCACCGCGTGTTCCGTGCTTCCGCCTCGCTTGCTTCGACACGCCGCGAATTACCTTCCACGGCCGATTTCCGTGTTCCTCGCCGACGGCGAAATTAATTTCGTTAAACGGGTCGCCGGATTCCAAACGCCACGATCCCATCTGTTAAGCGGCCGGGGCAGCGGGGGTGGAAAAGTCGACGCTGGAAATACGGGCCTGGACAAAGGATGAATGTTTCGTAATTGAGTTAAGCTTTCTCGTTCCGATTGCCGCAGTCGGGTATTCGAGAAGGTGAAAGGGAACGGCCGGGGTATTTTTAATTTGATTTTTATTGCCACGGGGAGGTTGATGGCAAGTGAGAATGTGGCTATAGGTGGGGGTAGAGACTGTTTGTTTGGTTCGGGCAAAGGGTGAGTTTCTTGCAAGGTGGTGATGATGCAGCCGAGATTGTTTGCATTTTTCAGATGCGTGAGGAGGGATTGAGGTATTGGGTTAGTTAATGGTAAACGGATTTTTCTGAGCTCGTAGTGTGGGTAATTGGTCGATGGGGTTTTGTATTTTTTGGGAGGGTAAACTGTTCTCGTTTGATTTTGTTAGAGATTCCATATTTACGTCTAACGCTTGTTTAAAAATATTAATCTTGGCATTTGTTGAGATTGAAATGTAATTATACGTACGTACACTACAAAATGGTGGCATTTTATTTTTCAGTATTTCTCGAGTAACTTCGAAACGGTATATCTCGATCAAAAGAAAATCTTCTGACTATAAATCAAATTTGATTTTATAGGGGATGGTTAGTACTACGCAAAGCAATTGATAAAGATTTTGAAAAAAAAAATTACTGTCAGAATATTTTCATAAAAGTAGCAAAAATTGATACTTTTCATTCATCACATTGAAATATATAAGAATTCTTTTCACTAAGAAAAAATAAATAAAAGCAAAATTTCGTTGATCTATCTAACCTTAATAAAAAGAAGAAAATTAAGGAAATTAATATTCAAAAATTCAATTTATATCAACAAAATTATATTCACAAAATTAATGTTCAAAATTCCATTATATTATACTCGATTATCGACAAAGAAAGCTTTAATTAAAAAAGAAAATTGAAGACCCAAATTAAAATTTTATTTTTTGATAAAAATTCGATTACATTATTACCAATATAATATATTTACTCGAACCTGCCATAAATGGAAATAATTTCTATCAAAATTTCCCCACTATTATTAATTCCAATATACTATATTCAACTGTAAATAAAGGAATCCAATCCAAATTTGAATTTTTCTCATAAATTAAGTTCTATATAACAAATAAAAAAGGAACCCTTAATTACAAAGCAAGAAGAAAAATTAAATTGAATAATTAAAATTAAATTAAATAAATTAAAATTAAATTGAAAAATTAAATAATTAAAAGTACTAACTAAAAAATTCAAAAATGCAAAATAAATGAACACCGATCGATTAATTTACGTTTCAATATTCTGTTATATATTTATTTCACTATTTTCGTCAAATAATTTCGACAATTTCCAACTTTCCCAAACGAAGCTAGTTACCGTTGGTCGTCGGTCATGGGAACTCGAATAGAAATGTTACCAACGTCCGAATATTCAACGGTGTATTACTTACGAGTCGAACTACGTGTACGCGTAAAAACCGATTTACCGTTTTGATCCATCGGAGGGTCTTTTGTTCACGGTTCATTCGAGCGCTTTATAAACCATTTACATTTGCAAACACGAACGGTGGATCAATTTTCAGGCAAATTATTCTCGCCAGGCACGATAACGCTTTATTATATTCCATGCATCGTGTTGTCCGCTAAGCGCAAATGAAGAGCGTTAAATGGGTGTCGGCGTGTAATTTGACGTTAATAAAAGTATTTATAACGCTCGAAAGCGATCGTGGATGAACCTGGTGTAACGCGTGTCCACGATAAACGCGATTTCACTGTTCCGAGGGGCAACCGTCGATATGAACGTATGAAATATCTTTCAGGGGGCAAATCCCGACCGATCAGGATTGCAATTAATACGACGATGCAGCGTTCGAATTTGAATCCGTTGTTTAATCTCCGTGACTTAACGCGAAATCGATTTTTGATTTACGATGGACCAAAAGGAGCGAAATGCTCGGTTCTGTAACGTCCACTAAAATTTTATGAGTTTCGTGAAATATTTTTAAATTTCTACCCGGGTTTCCAACAAATATAAATATAGTAATCTTTATTTTTATTTCCTCTTTTTTATACACCCTGTATTGGATTATTAACAACGTGTTGTTAACACTGTACTTCAATGTACGTGTATGACCGAACAGATTAAATATAAATCATTATAACTGGGTATTAACCAGCGAAGAATTATACATAAAGAAATTTCCTTTAAAATTTCTACGCGTGTTTCAAACATATATATATTTTTATTTTTATTTCTTTTTTTTTATACACCCTATATTGGATTAGCAACGTGTTGTTAACACTGTACGTCAATGTATGATTTAAAAGATTAAATATAAATCATTATAACTGGATATTAACCAGCGAAGAATTATAAATAAAGAAATTTCTTTTAGAATTCCTACACATATTTCAAACAAATATATATAGTAATTTTTATTTTTATTTCTTTTTTTTATACATCCTATATTGGATTATTAGCAACGTATTGTTAACACTGTACGTGTATGACCTAAAAAATTAAATATAAATCATTATAATTAGATATTAACTAGCATAGAATTATAAATAAAGAAATTTATTTCGCAAGAAATTTTTATAAATTTTTTATAAGTAATAATGCTAGTACATTTAGAATAACTTCCTTTTTCTGATCTTCGAGATATTTACAGTTGTGATTGTCCTTAAATTATCTATTTAAAATCAATTTGCATATAATTGAATTCAACGATAATATATTGAAATTTGTTTTACAATTTCTATGCGTGTTTCAAACAAATTTATATAGTAATTATATTTTTATTTCTTTTTTTTATACACCCTGTATTGGATTATTAGCAACTTGTTGTTAACACTGTACTTCAATGTACGTGTATGACCGAACAGATTAAATATAAATCATTATAACTGGATATTAACCAGCGTAGAATTGTAAATAAAGAAATTTATTTCACAAGAAATTTTTATAAATTTTCTATAAATAATAATGCTAGTACATTTAGAATGACTTCCTTTTTATGATCTATTTAATTATCTATTTAAAATCCATTTGCATATAATTGCATTTAACGATATGTTGCACCGATATTAACGTGTACTGTTCAAAATGGTCACCTTGTATATCCACACTCGCAATTAGGCATCTTTCCATTGATCGTATCAACGAGTATCAATAGGGTCATTCTTAATGCTAACAATAGTTTCACTGGTGAGTACTTTGTTATAATTGGCCACTTGTGCAAATCAGGTTTTCGATTTAAATACACTGTTCGTTTTGCACGACCACATAGAATAAAATATAAAGGAGCACCATAATTATCGACGACACTCTTCCAAAACCATAGAATGAACATAACACAGCCATTAGCTGAACGCGAATAAGACACTCCAAAATCACTCACGCGTACCTCCTATCAAAGGATCCAGCTGCACAATGCCAGGAATGTGACACAAACAACCACCTGAACCTGAATTGCCCATGGTATGGTGCACTTTGAGAGGAACACCCCATAAAATTCTTCCTTAACGACAATTTAAACGATGCAAAAAGAGCCAAGATTTAGGAGAATTTATCAGAGAAGCCAAGTTGTTTAACATTTTTAATACTGAGTCGAAATTCCACATTAATTAATTAATTAAATATCGAGTAAGATACAATTGGAGTACAATCCCAACGTTTAATTTATTTTATTTATCCTAACTTTAAATAAAATTTTTAATAGTTAATTAATAATTTCTATTAAAATGCATTAAATGTATACATAAGTACATAGACGTAAATTAGGCAAAGGAATAGATACACTAAATTATGTTCACGATGTCTAGGGTACACCTCTGTCTCATTCGATATCACGAAGGTTAATAAAATAATAGTGTAATGACAAGTATCATATTGCACTATCTCTTATGGAGTCGTTAATAACCTAACCTAAGTTGAAACAATATCGGACTTCATAAGGAGGAAAGAAATCCCAAGGAGTTAGGTTAAGTGTAGATTATATCGCGGGTCTACTTCTACCTACTCACTGACCATGAAGAGTTTCATTGACTAACTCTATCACACTTCTGGTAACATGGCGAGATACTCCATCTTTTTTATCCGTGTGAGTCATCGTGTTTTTAATGACATAATTCTTTAGCCAATTTTACAGGAGACTTGTGTACTCGGAGTCCATAACTCGGCAATGTCTATGTAGCATTCTTTATCAGAGTGTTCAGAGCATAGCAAAACTATTTTCGGAGAAAAAAGGAAAAGAACAAACCTAATTTTATGATAACCAAAATTTCGGGAATGATCAAAACCTAATCTCAAAACCCAGTAATCCCAAAAATTTCGTAACCTTAAAATTACCCTGCATTGTAGAACATAACCTCTTACACATATAAGACACCTCATGTAATCTATTATTCTCTTCATTTCCATTTCAAAGAAGAAAAGAGCACGTCTAATTTTATAATAACCAAAATTTTGGGAATGCTGAAAATCTAACAATCCCAAAGACTTCATAACCTTAAAATTGCTCTCCGTTATGAAACATAACCACTCACATCTACAGAACACCCCATATAATCTATCATTCTCTTAATTTCATTTATTACCATCCCCAGTAGAATAAAATAACAATAATACCGGGACTTACATTAATAACTGTACTCCATATTCCTAACCTCAAACGCTCTTTATCCCCCATAATTTTCCAAGCATCGTACAATTTTACCTGCGTTAATGATTCGTTCGTCTTTCCTTCGTTGCCTCTTAGCCTCCGAGGCGAAAACGAAAGCTAGGAAGCTCGAGTCGGGGAGCGTAACTCGAAATTGATTTCGCGTGCAGCTGCACGTCACGGGAATCGGAAGGATCGCGGCGGAAAATTCTAGAAAATCGCGTAGCCGTTCGGCGTGACGTTTCGACGCTTGGTCGAATTGGCGCTGGGCGAGTGAGCAGGCCGTGTTTCGCTCGTAAAATTTAGTTTGTTAAATGCGGTTAATCGTCGGGCCGGGGACCGATAACCAGTAATGCTCGCGCGCTCGAGCATTCACGGGAATATTTATGGCGCACGAAGCAACCGTGAACCTTCTCGCGCATGCGCCTGCGCCTGCGCGGTACCGCGATCCCGCCTGTTTCGCGCCGTGCCCCGAGGAATCCAAGGTCGATCCGCGTATCAAACAATGAATTGCACTTTGAAGCCATTAATCTCGGCTAATAATTGAGACGGTGGCCTCTGGTCGAAAACGGGGCGCAGACAGATTTGTCGCGGATAAACGCAAGATTTCCGACCATCCATAAGGCTGTTTATTAATATCGATAGACAGACGTGGAACACGACCAAGCTAATTGTCCGCCATTTGACATCAATCATCGTCGGATCGTCGTCTGTCTTTCACAATAGGAGACAGGCATTGCCACAGGCATTGTTAGTGACATAACCGAAGAATTTCCTCCTTGATGGAGTTAATTAGCATAGATCTGCGTGGGCATGAGAGATTTAATTTTTCAGAATTTTGAGGTTAGGATTCATCGTAAATTACCGATTTCAACGTCTTCGTTACTTTTTGCGAAATTATGTACATATATGTATACTTTTACGATTATAGTTGGGTGCACGTTGCAGATCATCAGTTACAATATTAAACAAAAGTTAGTAGTAATAATTATTAAGTATATGCTGTTCTATAAATGAAATATGGTAATTAATATTCGTCTAGAAGAGTTTTATCGTGAATTAAATATGCATTATAGTTATCTGTAGGCAACTACGTATAGGATTAGGGAAAATCTGTGGTAGATAAAATTTATATAAATCCCTAATATCGATATAGTTGTGCATTTTATTGTTTTGCCATAACCTCCAAGTTTTGTTCAAACTTTATGTCACTCTAATAACAGTATTACAAAATTAAATTTAGTTTTCCAAAATTTTGAGGTTAGGATTCGTTATGAAGGAATATCAATGGCAGAGGTATTTAAAAATTGGTTTCAACATCTTCGTTCTTTTGGTTGATGCATTTTACGAAATTAATTTCAATTTTTATCGAAATATAAACGCAGTTTTATATACATATATGTTAATTTCTTTTATGATTATATATGAATATACACTACAGATCACTAGTTCCAGCGTTAAGCAAAAATAGTACTAATAATTATTAAGTATATACTTTGCCATAAATGAAGTATAGGAATATTTGTCTGAAAGAATTTTATTACGAATTCTTTATGAATTATGCTTATCTATAGATAACTATTTATACTTACCCGTGATACAAGGAATTTATATAAATCCCTGATATCAATATAGTACTCTCTTTTATTGTTTTACCATAACCTCCAAGTTCTGTTCAAGCTGTACGTCACTCCCCTAACAGTGTTGCAAAACGAAGTTCCATAAGGTACATTATTTATTCCTTTGCCTGATATACGATCTAACTGGAACTTCTTCGGGACCTACCGTTCGAATGTTTAATATCCACGCATAAACATCAGAGCTTAAACGCTAGAGCAATACTTGTGAGACAATAAGTGAGTCATTGGACTCGATAGAAACCAGTCTGTCTGTTGCAACGCTGGCAAAGGGTACGATCATTCTGCAAGCGTAACCCAGTACGACATTCAACGCTAGACAATAACCACGTAGCATACGTCCCGCGGAAAAAATTGACACGAACGTGGCAGACACGAGAGCCCGGGACTCGTGATCCCGGGGATGAGAACCGCTGATCGTCAGCGAGCAAAATTCCGCACAGGAGGCACGGATACGGAGCGGCACGGTTTGGTACGGTTTGCCATGGTATGCCGTAGTACAGCACAACGGTGTCCCGGCACCTCTTCGTTCGCGTACTGTACACGAAGAATAAAACGCGAGAACAGGGGGAGAGGAAGAAGAAGAGGTGGCCGTGCGGAAAGACAGAACGAAAGAGAAGGCAACACAGTGACCGTGTCCAGTTCGTGGCCAGAGACCTGTGGTCCCTCTTTCCTTGCCTCTTCCATCCCTCGTGGCCCTCGGAGCATCCCCCTCTCGTAATAAAACGATCCCCCTCGACCAATTTACGCCTTCGAGATCCACGCTGCCGCGGGATGGCTCTCTAGCAGCCGGTTCATAGCCGATAACTCCATTCCGACGCTGGGTCACGACTTCGTGGTACTGTTCACGGTGTCGACTGGTCCCCCTCTGTTTCTCACCCCCTTTGCTCCTACTCCCGCTTTCGTTCCACCGTTTCTTTACTCGCGTTTCTGTCTCTAATTGCGCCCCGTTCCAGGGGACATGCATCGCCGATATTTATGCCGGTCGTACCTTAGCCGAGTGCGCCGCCACGTCGTCTAGAGGTCCCTATGGGCCCTTAACGACACCCGTAAAGTCATCCCCGGCCTTCGTACACGGCTATTAATAAAAATCGTCCGCGAGACGGGCCCCGTGACTCCGACTTGCCGATTCCACGGGATCCGCTGACGTTTGACGCTGATCTCTCATGGCAGACATCCACGGACAGAGTCGATCGGACGGTTTCGCGCGATCCTCCTAATGGCTGGATAATATCGCGAGTTTTATGAGATAACCCCGGCCGTGTTTCCGCGCGTACGTATATACGTGTCGATTCGATTCACTCGTCCCCGCGTGACGCGAGATGAATCGAGTTTGAGAATTAATGAAGCCCCGCTGTGGGTTGATATTGCCTGGCGGTAATCGATGATGGATGGATGAAGCTGGATGGCGAAAAGTGGAACGTCCAACGACGCTTGTGTTCCGTTTTAATTGATCTCTTTTTGCTCTTGATTGTCATTAAGGATCGATGAATTCGCTCTCCAACGGGTTATTTGCCTATCACGTTTGCTCGTTAAAAAGTTATAATCCGGATTTTTGTTTCGCCAATATTAACCTCCGCGAGCGATGGGCTCGAGGCAGGACTTTGTGATTTGTTCGTCGTTCAGTTCGTCTTTCTTTTGCTGATAATTAATCGGCTTAATCTCGCTTTGTTCCGGCAAAGAGAGATAGATCTCGCCGGAGTTTCGCGGACCGATTCGTCATGGCGAAGTTAGGTTGCTAGATCTCGCGTGGAATAACGAGTCTGAAACGTTGTTCCAGAGGCAACTGTGTAAAAGTTGCGATCCGAGCGGCAGCTTCTAACCGAAAGCGAATAGTTAGACTTTATCCTTCGTATGCTTGATCCACGGTGAGAGGTGCAGAAATTGTTTCCATTTGCGTTTCATCCAAAGAGAACAAAGCGAGGACTGAATCTATTTCCGATGTATTGAATAGATGATTCATCAGTGCTGGAAATGTCAGTGACTTGCGCAGTAACAAATAAGAACAGCCTATGCAAATAGTAAACTGGGAGCTAGTTCGGGTGATGTGATCCTTTGACCGATTAGAAAATTTTAAGTAAGGCTAGATGACTATAGTCACCTATGACTATAGTAGATAGTAGAATAACGATTGGACGTTAGATGACTATAGTCACCGATTACTATAGTAAATAGTAGAGTAACGATTGAACGTTGTATGACTATAGTAAATAGTAGGGTAATGATTGGACGTTGGATGACTATAGTCACTTATGACTATAGTAGATAGTAGAGTAATGATTGGACGTTGGATGACTATAGTCACCGATTACTATAGTAAATAGTAGAGTAGCGATTGAACGTTGTATGATTATAGTCATCTATGACTATAGTAGATAGTAGGGTAATGATTGGACGTTGGATGGCTATAGTCACCTATGACTATATTAGATAGTAGAGTAATGATTAGACGTTGGATGACTATAGTCACCGATTACTATAGTAGATAGTAGAGTAACGATTGGACATTGGATGACTATAGTCACTTTTGATAGGCAATTGCTCAGCGTGAAGCGACTATAGGAATTTTTAGTATAGAACAAACAGTCAATGTTAAGTGAACATATAACTACTTTCAATGTATGGCTAACGAGTAATCGATATTTAGTAATTATAGTCACTTTTAGGGTATAATAAGCGTTAAATAATATTGGATAATTATACTTACTTTTAGTTTACGGAGAACAATTCGGTGTTGAATCACTATAGTTATTTGTAGTATATAGCAAGCACTCGACACTAGCTGACTATAGATTAACTATAGATTTAACATGAATCGAGTTTTCAACGTTGAGTCGCTATAGTAATCTTCGATCAGCCCATGCTGAATAACGATAGTCACTTTTAGTAGAGACATAACATTCAATGTTGTGTCACTATAATCATCTTTGATATACAATCAAGATTCGGTGATGGTTGATTATAGTCACACCTCTAGTAATAACAAGTCTAACATCTTCTTAGGTCACTATAATAATCTTCCCCTATTAAATACCGAATGATCGTAGCCACTTTTAGTATGGACCCAGCATTCAATGTTGTGTCACTATAGTTATCTTTAATATACAACAAAGACTCAAAGCTGATTGACTATAGTCACCTCCAGTAATAACAGCCCTAACATCTTTCTGAGTCACTATATTAATCTTCGACCACTTGCAGCTGAATGACCATAGGTACTTATAGTACAGACCAAACATTCAACATTGTGTCACTATAGTCACCTGTAATACTCAACAAAGACTCGACGCTGGTTGATTATAGTCACATCTCCCGTAACAAAAAACCTAACATCTTCTTGACTCACTATAATAATCTTCCACTGCTGAATACTGAATGTCCATAGTCACTTTTAGTATAGACCAAACATTCAACGTTGTATCACTATATTCATCTATAATACACAACGAGGACTCAACGCTAATTGATTATAGTCACCTCTGGCAATAATAGATTTAACATCTTCTTGGGTCACTATATTAATCTTCGACCACTTACAGCTGAATGACCATAGATACTTTTAGTACAGACCAATCATTCAACGTTACGCCACTATAGTCATCTGTAATACACAACGAGGACTCAACGCTAATTGATTATAGTCACCTCTGGCAATAATAGATTTAACATCTTCTTGGGTCACTATATTAATCTTCGACCACTTGCAGCTGAATGACCATAGGTACTTTTAGTACAAACCAAACATTCAACATTGTGTCACTATAGTCACCTGTAATACTCAACAAAGACTCGACGCTGGTTGATTATAGTCACATCTCCCGTAACAAAAAACCTAACATCTTCTTGACTCACTATAATAATCTTCCACTGCTGAATACTGAATGTCCATAGTCACTTTTAGTATAGACCAAACATTCAACGTTGTATCACTATAGTCATCTATAATATACAACAAAGACTCAACGCTAATTGACTATAGTCACCTCTAGTAATAATAGATTTAACATCTTCTTGGGTCACTATATTAATCTTCGACCACTTACAGCTGAATGACCATAGATACTTTTAGTACAGACCAATCATTCAACGTTACGCCACTATAGTCATCTGTAATACACAACGAGGACTCAACGCTAATTGATTATAGTCACCTCTGGCAATAATAGATTTAACATCTTCTTGGGTCACTATATTAATCTTCGACCACTTACAGCTGAATGACCATAGATACTTTTAGTACAGACCAATCATTCAACGTTACGCCACTATAGTCATCTGTAATACACAACGAGGACTCAACGCTAATTGATTATAGTCACCTCTGGCAATAATAGATTTAACATCTTCTTGGGTCACTATATTAATCTTCGACCACTTGCAGCTGAATGACCATAGGTACTTTTAGTACAAACCAAACATTCAACATTGTGTCACTATAGTCACCTGTAATACTCAACAAAGACTCGACGCTGGTTGATTATAGTCACATCTCCCGTAACAAAAAACCTAACATCTTCTTGACTCACTATAATAATCTTCCACTACTCAATACTGAATGTCCATAGACACTTTTAGTATAGACCAATCATTCAACGTTACGCCACTATAGTCATCTGTAATACACAACGAGGACTCGACACTGGTTGACTATAGTCATGTTCGCCAACAACAGGTCTAACATCTTCTGTCTCGTTTCACGTTCATCCAGCCAGGACCCTTCACGGACGCGTCTGCCCGCGACTCCCTCGTCGAACCTGGAGGCGTCTTGGGGGATAAGCAAACTGCAAAAAAGGTCGTTATAATTTTAACTTTGACTGTCACCCGACCCATTGGAACGCGCGTATCGTTCCCTCGAACAACGAGCCGTGGAGGACGGCCGTGTCTCGTCTTTCAGCTCCGCGGGGATAAATTTGACGTTTCGATGGGGAGCACTCGTTCCGCGGAGTTGCTTGAACCGCGACCATCGCCGGCGTGCTTCAAGGCCGGCGCAATTATTGGGTTTATAGATGTGTCAGATGGATATTTACTGCACCGTTTGTTTTACTCCGGACGCGCCGCGTAAAGCTCCGGCCTAAGCCGTCGCAAATAAGCGGCGTCTCGCGGAAAAAACGTCGACGTGCAGGACTTTATTGGTCGATCCAGGCGATTTTTCACAGGACATACCGTGTGGCAATTTATCCGCGCAGCACACCAACGTTTCGACCGTTCCACGTCCCCTGCAATTGCGATTTTTCTCGATTTCATATCGCGTCGTCATACAACTCTTTTTTTCGGATTTCGCGTTAATGTTACAGTTGCAGCGAGTTGTTGGATGTTTCCAGTGACTTCTGGTCCTTTTCCTGTAAATAAAATAAAAGGATAAAAGACATGAAAAAAGTATAAAATTTATTTAAAAAAAAAAAGTAAATTATGGAAAAAGTAATTTAGACAAATAATTATATTGAGGTAAATAAGTATCGTGTAATTAACTTTTAATGAGCTAGAATATAAATTTTCTGCTAAACTTGGTTAAAAATTTCTGAATTTTTTATTATCAATTTAATAAATTGTGTTATCCAATGACACATCGTAATCAGAATTATAAAAAAGATGTTTTAAATGACACGGAAATACATAGTTTTACTTAAGTGCACTTAATGTAAAATATGTCAAATAAAATACTATAAAATTTACATAATACAAAGTTTCTTAAAATCGTTAATAATTCCATAAAGAGATTATACTATGAAATTTATATATTACAAAATTTCCTAGAAACTACTAATAGCATTATAAAACAATTGCATTGTAAAATTGTAATAAAAAAATTTTCCAAAAAGCGACAAACAACCCCATAAGAAGAATACATTATAAAATTGATATAGTACAAAATTTTCCAAAAATTATTAACCATTTTATGTACACCTCTCGGGAAATTCATGAACATCCCTCCTAAGAAAATTTATTTAATAAAATTTACAAATACATTTAACACTTCTACTCAAACGTGCTACATGATATGCTAAATAGTATATCATGATATTTGCATAATATCGAATTTCCTAAAAATCATTAATTACACCACAGGAGGATTACACCATTAAATTTATAAAATACAATATTTTGTAAAAGTCATTAACAATGCCATAAGGAGATTATACTATAAGATTTACAAGATGAAAAATTTCATAGAAACCACTGGTGGTGCTATAAAGAAACCACACTATAAAATTATAATACAAAATTTCTTAAAAATCATTGATAACCTCATAAAGGAACTGGGCTATGCAATTTACATAATAAGAAATTTCCTAAAAATCATTAACCATCCCATGAGGAGATGTCAGGAAGTTCATGACCATCCTTGCCAAGAAAATTCATGTAATACAATTTACAAACACATTTAACACTTTCACTTAAATGTGCTAGGAGATATGCCAAGTATACCATGATATTTGCATAATATCGAATTTCCTAAAAATCGCTGATAACCCCATAAGAGGATTACACTATTAAATTTACATAATACAGTATTTTGTAAAAATCATTAATAATCCTATAAAAGGAATATGCCATAAAATTTATATATTACAAAATTTCTTAGAAACCACTAGTGATCCTATAAAGAAACTACACCATAAAATTATAATACAAAATTTCCTAAAAATCAATAATCACCTCACGAAGAGATGCCAGGAAATTTATAAACATCCTTCTCGAGAAAATTCAGGATAATACAGTTTACAAACACATTTAACACTTCCATTTAAACGTGCCACAAGGTATGCTAAGTAGTATACCATGATATTCGCATAATATACAGGGTGGTTCAACGCATTTTGCCTTGTAGATTTACGTCATTATTATTACGCGTAGCGAAAAATGTTTCACATGAATTTCAATGGATTCGAAGGGGACACGTTTTAATGATACTAATTTCCCTATATGTGTACGTGTAAAGGACATATGAAGGCCATTAATGTTTTTTTAAATAGAATCATATATTTCTTATTACATTAGTCGATGCACCTTGATATTTTTTAGAAAAAAGTATTAACCTGTTTAGATAAAAAAATCATTAGTTAACGAGATATTATAATTTTATTGTTATTTTATTATTTTATTATTTTCCTATTTTATTAGAAAATAGGATTCAAATTGAAATATCTCCTAAACTAATGATTTTTTGACATAAATAAGTTAATACTTTTTCATAAAGAATATCATGAAGCAACGACTGATATAATAAAAGATATATAATTCTATTTAAAAAAAAGTTAATAACCTTCATAAAATATGTCCTCTACACATATGAGAATACTATCAAAACGTATCCCCCTCAAAACCATTCAAATTCTTTAGAAAAAAGTATTAACCTATTTAAATAAAAAAAATCATTAGTTAACGAGATATTATAATTTTATTGTTATTAAAAAATAGGATTCAAATTGAAATATCTCCTAAACTAATGATTTTTTGACATAAATAAGTTAATACTTTTTCATAAAGAATATCATGAAGCAACGACTGATATAATAAAAGATATATAATTCTATTTAAAAAAAAGTTAATAACCTTCATAAAATATGTCCTCTACACATATGAGAATACTATCAAAACGTATCCCCCTCAAAACCATTCAAATTCTTTAGAAAAAAGTATTAACCTATTTAAATAAAAAAAATCATTAGTTAACGAGATATTATAATTTTATTGTTATTAAAAAATAGGATTCAAACTGAAATATCTCCTAAACTAATGATTTTTTAATAAAGAAACCACACTATAAAATTATAATACAAAATTTCTTAAAAATCATTGATAACCTCATAAAGGAACTGGGCTATGCAATTTACATAATAAGAAATTTCCTAAAAATCATTAACCATCCCATGAGGAGATGTCAGGAAGTTCATGACCATCCTTGCCAAGAAAATTCATGTAATACAATTTACAAACACATTTAACACTTTCACTTAAATGTGCTAGGAGATATGCCAAGTATACCATGATATTTGCATAATATCGAATTTCCTAAAAATCGCTGATAACCCCATAAGAGGATTACACTATTAAATTTACATAATACAGTATTTTGTAAAAATCATTAATAATCCTATAAAAGGAATATGCCATAAAATTTATATATTACAAAATTTCTTAGAAACCACTAGTGATCCTATAAAGAAACTACACCATAAAATTATAATACAAAATTTCCTAAAAATCAATAATCACCTCACGAAGAGATGCCAGGAAATTTATAAACATCCTTCTCGAGAAAATTCAGGATAATACAGTTTACAAACACATTTAACACTTCCATTTAAACGTGCCACAAGGTATGCTAAGTAGTATACCATGATATTCGCATAATATACAGGGTGGTTCAACGCATTTTGCCTTGTAGATTTACGTCATTATTATTACGCGTAGCGAAAAATGTTTCACATGAATTTCAATGGATTCGAAGGGGACACGTTTTAATGATACTAATTTCCCTATATGTGTACGTGTAAAGGACATATGAAGGCCATTAATGTTTTTTTAAATAGAATCATATATTTCTTATTACATTAGTCGATGCACCTTGATATTTTTTAGAAAAAAGTATTAACCTGTTTAGATAAAAAAATCATTAGTTAACGAGATATTATAATTTTATTGTTATTTTATTATTTTATTATTTTACTATTTTATTAGAAAATAGGATTAAAATTTGAATATCTCCCAAATTAATGATTTTTTGACATAAATAAGTTAATACTTGTTCCTAAAGAATATCAAGGAGCGACGACTGGTACAATCAAAAATATATAATTATATATTGAAAAAAATGTTAATGACCTTCATAAAATATGTCCTCTACACATATGAGAATACTATCAAAACGTATCCCCCTCAAAACCATTCAAATTCTTTAGAAAAAAGTATTAACCTATTTAAATAAAAAAAATCATTAGTTAACGAGATATTATAATTTTATTGTTATTAAAAAATAGGATTCAAATTGAAATATCTCCTAAACTAATGATTTTTTGACATAAATAAGTTAATACTTTTTCATAAAGAATATCATGAAGCAACGACTGATATAATAAAAGATATATAATTCTATTTAAAAAAAAGTTAATAACCTTCATAAAATATGTCCTCTACACATATGAGAATACTATCAAAACGTATCCCCCTCAAAACCATTCAAATTCTTTAGAAAAAAGTATTAACCTATTTAAATAAAAAAAATCATTAGTTAACGAGATATTATAATTTTATTGTTATTAAAAAATAGGATTCAAACTGAAATATCTCCTAAACTAATGATTTTTTAACACAAATAGGTTAATAGTTTTTGATAAAGAACATCAAGGAGCATCGACTGGTACAATGAAAAATATATAATTCTATATAAAGAAAAATATTAGTGACCTTCATAAAATATGTCCTCTACATGTATAAAAATACTATTAACCATTTGCACTCGAGAGGTGACCTTTAGTCGCCATTTCATAAAATTTGGAAGATCGATATTAATTAATATATCAAATTTAATGTAACGTAACGGTGTGCAAGGTATCGAAATCAAATAATTCTACAATTCTATTATTATACAATTCTCTAGCCAAAATATCATCGAATACAAAGGGTTAAAACGTGCCCCCCTCGAAACCATTAAACTTCACTTGAACTATTTTTCACTTACTTTTAATAATAACGATATACGCAAATGTAAAAGGCAAAATGTGGAGAACCACCCTGTAGAATTTTCTAAAAGCCGCTAGTAACCCCATATGAAAGCCCCGGCAAGGATAATCCCAACATCTGCGTCATTACGCGTATCCTCAACTAGCTCGCAATTTCTTCATTAATATCCAAAGAAAAATATCATTCCCGAGGATGCTTTTTCACCCCGTGGTACGAGCACGATAACGAGGAAGAGGACACGAATTCGATTAGAAAAGGGTTGCCGTAAACGTCGGTCGGCGCGCACCGGTCGTCGTTATCCAGGTGCTTTTTCCCGCGATTATGCGGCGTGATGCAACAGGCACGTTTTTCGCTGCAACGCGCCCGATGCACACACGCGGTGTGCATAACGCGATGCAGCGGCGTCGCAGATTAAAATAAACGATGCATTTAATATCTGGCTGGTACGGATGCAATAACCGGGCTGCTCTTGAACGCTCCGCGTGATCATCTTCGTTTCACGGGGGTCACGCGGATGACCCCCGCGCCGTTTTTTAGCGCCATATTTATTAACGCGCCTACCAGCCCGTTCCACATCTCCGCCGGCTCATGCTCTGTCCACAGACGTTTCAATTTCAATTCAGCCCTCCATTGTGCTCGCCTCGGGCCCCGTCTCATCCCGCTTCGAAATCTCTTTTTGTAACGATCACAACCTATGGCTCACGCTTTGATATTTCGTTTCGCTGTTCGTTTCTTCCTTTCGCGTGGAAATTGTCGGGGTTACCTCTTGTCGTTACCAAACGAGTGTATCGAGGATTTTTCCTGAAAGTGTGGAGAAATGTTTTTGTGGGAAGGTTCTGCGAGGAGTTTGAAGGTCACCTGTCACGGGTAATGGGGTTTCGCGAAATTCGGGGAATCAGGATGATTGGCGAGGGCAAGGAAAATTTCTGCGGGCATTGTTCATGACGAAGATAGGTGTACCGGGTGTTTCGTTAATACTAGGTTTGCGAATGTTATTTGTATACCTATTTCTAAGGACACCTGTCAAATTCACAGGTAAAGGAAACCACCTGCCTTTTTTTTAACGATTAGTTTAATTTAAAAATAATTATATATTATATTATGTTATGGTAAAATTCAATAGTAAGCAAACTCTATATTCCAGCGGTGTGGGGGCGATTCCTTCCCCCTAATGTTCTGTCTTTTGTCACCAGTCTCTTGAAGGCGACTTTTGAAATGCGAGGCCCTGAACAGTTCTGTTCTAACCATTCAATAAAGATCCGAATAAAGAGGATAGGAAAAGGATTTGTTAGATATGGTCCTAAATTTTTGACGAATGTAATGTGTCTTTGGGCTCAGATTTAAGAAGATAATACTACAAATTTAAATAATAATTTTATATATGTATGATATACAATATAAGATTTTAGAATATTGTAATATATAAAATTTAAGAAAAATTTATCAATAATATTACAATTTTATATTCTATATAAACCTAAATTTATAAATATAAAATTAAAAAGATACACATACTCGAAGCCAAAAGATGGTTAACTCTGTTCCAAAACATAGACAAAATTGTATGGTGTTTAATGGTTCATAATGATGCTAAATTTTGGATGAATTTAATATACTCTTTGAGCTACGATTTCAAAAATAATACTCTAAATTTAAAGAATAATTTTATGTATATAATATACAATAAAAAAATTTCTAATATTATCATAAATTACATGAAAGGAAAATTAATTCATAATATTACAATTTTATATTTCATATTATATATATAGACCTAAATTTATAGATGCGAAAAATAAAAAGATATACATATCGGTAGTTAAAAAATGTTTAACCCTATTGCTAACATAGTCGAAATTGTATGGTGTTTAATGGTTCATAATGATCCCAAATTTTGTATAAATGTAATGTACTCATTAGGCTCAGATTTTGGAAATGAATTGTGGCAAATTTAAAGAATAATTTTATGTATATAACATATAGTACAAGCTTTTATAATATATAAAATTAAAAGAAAATTAATTAATATTTTTATAATTTTATATTTCATATAAACGTAAATTTGTAGATGTAGAAAATAAAAAGATACATATACCCATCGCTACAAAATATTCAACCCTATTTTAAAACATAAATAGACAAAATTATTTGGTGTTTAATAGTTCATAATGGTTAATAATATTATAATCATTTTAGACATTTAAGGATTACGTTTTCGAATGAAATATAAAATTGTAATATTATTAATTAATTTCCCTCCAATTTAATTCATTATAATATAATAAAATTCGATATTTTATACTATATACATATACAGAATGTATAAAATTATTCCCTAACTGTTTTCGAAATCTCAATATGTATATTTCATTTAGCAAAAATTTAGGACGTAATCCTTGAAATACACAATACCACCATGAGTCACAGTATATGCAACGCAGAGCTCCATTTACCAGCGGAAAAAAGTTAGAATAATTGAAGTTCGTGTCATAAAAGTTCATGTTACCAAAGTTCACCGATTCTCCTCCCCACTACCCATAATCTCTCATTCAAATAATAACAGCTTACTCCGGGATAAGTGGATCCAATGAGCATGAGTTCAGTTAATCGAGCATCAACTAAAATTTCGTTCCCCTAACCAAAGCTCTGACAAATTCTACCCTACTTCAAAAGTACCACTTATTAAACTAAAATATTCAGCAACGAATAAACACACCGGTAACCCGTTAACCTAATTAATTAACCACCATTGTCCCGTGCAACTCGCTATATCGAAATAACGTGTTCAAAAATCGACGATAAACTTACACACTACCACATTTAGCCTATTCAATCGACCGAATTAGGTATATCTGGCTATCGACTAATAGGATCCTGTTCTTTCAACGGCCTCTTCGAGGAATAAAGGCCCCAATACCATAATCTGAATTTTCGCCTGAAATTGCCGGTTACCTTTTTTCGCAAGCTCGTTTGCGATTCAATTTATCGCACGAACGTTTAAAACGTGTAAAGTTTTCATTGCCCGATTCTTGCTGAGCA
The DNA here is from genome assembly GCF_001483705.2 of Eufriesea mexicana. Lineage (NCBI taxonomy): Eukaryota > Metazoa > Arthropoda > Insecta > Hymenoptera > Apidae > Eufriesea > Eufriesea mexicana. The sequence continues at coordinate 147,285 of NW_016912869.1, forward strand.
ATAACTATCGCTACGATCCAGTTTTGTAGTCCGAGTCATAAGCCGGACAAAATGGCCTCGCGGACACCGGACTCGCGCGCTGTACTGTGCGTTGCATGAAAGAAGTCATCTGAGAAACTTGTAGGACCGAATCCCCACCAGTCCAACCATTCTAACATCATGGCAGAAGTAGAGTAAAACGCTTCTCTTATTGGTAGAACTGATCCTTTCCTATTAGCCCGGTCATAGAACACCATGTGACAAAGAAAGCGAACAAAGCACCGAGACAAAGTGAGACAGACGCAACAAATAGATGCAAGAACGTAGACTCATCCCAAAAGCATATTGACTTCGGATTCTTCCGATGAACACGTGATTATTTACAATTACTAATTACTAATTAGCATCTCGATTAACTTTTCATCGCATTATGCAGCAAACGTGATGTACTATACACATATTTTTTATATTTATGTTGTATCGTGTGATTTTTTTAAACGGTTATCTAGTACGATGCAATTATATAATTAATTTATCATAAAAAATACATCTTAAATTTTAAATCAATTTTCATAAATGATGTTAATTATTATTACTTTTGTACTAAAAATCCCTTCCAATCGTATGGTGTCGTTTCGTTTATTGCCTGGCATAGTAGTGCTTCCGATTCGTTGTAAGTTAACTCTGAGATAACGTTTCCTTCGCGGATATCTTACGCCTATGTTAACGTATCACGTTATCGAACTTGGAGATAGTAGTTTTGGGAGTGTCATAGAAAAGTGGATATTACTAACAAGAGTATAGGCGGAGCAAGTGGAATACCCCTCTTGCCCCGCAATCGAACGAGATGACTTCTTTCCTGCAACGCGGAGTATCTGCATAAATACAATAATTGCCCGGCGACCTTGAACACTCGGCGTTGATCGAGCCGAATGTAAGATCTCCATTTTTATGAATTATCCTGGCTTTTCCCGGCCGTGGTACACGGATAAGTTGGAAGTAATGGCCGCGCCACGAAACTGTTAATTAAAGCGTATTTTATGTATCTGCCAGGTTGAAGAAGTGCTCGTGCAATAATTGATCCGACTGGAGGATCCTGCAGAATTCGTACAAAATATAAGGGGAAGTTTAATTACGTGGCTGCTGCGGGAGTAAAAATTATTTATAGGGGAGTTGCGGTTAATGAGACGGGCAAAATCGGGCGAGCAGTGCTTAAACATAATTAGTTATTAAAATTGAATCCTGAAAGCAATTTGCTGGGAATATTTACGAGTTAGAAATGCTACAGAATGAATATCGATAATGAGTATCGGTTGTATTATAAAATAGGCGTGCTTTTAAAAAACGAAATTATGAGATGCTTGCTATAATTCTGTAATGGTCTTTTTAATGACCTTCCATTTTCTTCTTTTTTTTTCTTTTAATTATTTTCCCGATATTTGTAGCAGACTGTAATTGGTCAGTTTAATAGATTGTTTTGGGAGATGAATCTTGTTGACGTTAATTTTCATTTCGTTATTCATGAACTATATTTAACAGTTTTTATAATAGTTACTATAATTGTTTAAACCTGTTGTATAAATTCCTGTGTATGTCCTATGCAAAATATACAATCTATGATATACAAAAGATTAATATATAATGAATATATTATACATAAAATATTAATACATTACATATAAAAGAGTAATTTACTATACTGAATAATGTGAAGCAATATAAAGTAATACAAAGAAATTGTTTATATATACTTTTATTATATTTGTGTATATAATATGTATAGATATAACAATTTTATAATCATTATATCTAAGCATAATAATTCTATGATTTTTATATAGCAACTATTATACATATTACAATATACAATATACAAAAGATTATTATATAATAAACATATTATGTATAAAATACTAATACATAACATATAAAAAAATAATATATTATACTGAATAATGTGAAGCAATATAGAATAATATAAAGAAATTATTTATATATACTTTTATTATATTTGTATATATAAGATGTATAGATATAACAATTTTATAATGATTATATCTAAGTATAATAATTCTATGATTATTATATAGTAACTATTATACATATTACAATATACAATATACAAAAGATTGTAATATAATAAATATATTATATATAAAATACTAATACATAACATATAAAAGAGTAATGTACTATACTGAATAATGTGAAACAATATAAAATAATAAAAAGAAATTATCTATATATATTTTTATTACATTTGTACATATAATACGACTAAATTTAATTTTTCAATGATTATATATAAATATAATAATTCTATAATTATTATATATCAATATTGTATATTAACCTAATAAATATAGAATATATATTTATTCTATATTTGTTATACTCGTTTACATTTATATTCGTTCACAGTTAGTATGATAAAAGTACTCTACCATGACTCAAAGATTCGTTTAATTTCAAGCTTGCAGCAACAGTATTAAAAACGAGTTGAAAATCCCGTTTGTCCAGCAGCGAGTAAAATAACCCGATAAAATAATAGTTTTACGGAACATACTAATTTAAGCCTTTTAGAAGCCACGATTTTTTTCACCGGTATGTACCGCGTCCCTTTTTCCACCATTCTTTTTCCCAACACTTTTTATAACCACTTTTTTTCACGTTGCATCGATATTCCGGTAGATGAAAATAGGATACGAATCTTTACAAAGCCCGCTACGTTCGTCTCAAATTCGCTCGGATATTTCCAATAACAGCGATCCCATCGATTTCTATTTGTTTTTCAGCCCCCTTGCTACCACGCGAGACTGTATCCGGCCGAAACACGGGGCTCGCATTTTTCTAGATAGCTCGTGCAAAAAAGCATTAAAAAACGCGGTCGGTGCTATCAATATCGCATTTGCGATGTCTGCTCGTACCTCCGCCTCCTTGTTTCCAGTTACGTCATACGCAACGTAGCTGTCAAAGAACGGAAGATAAAATATTTTAAAACAGCCCGTTTTACAAATTTCACAAAGCAAATTATTCCGCGTACACCGTGCCCCATATCGCATTAAAAATAATCCGATATAGAAACGAACAGGGAACGCTATCAATGGCGGCTGCGTACAGCACGCGCCTCGTGTAACCGTACTGTGCGATTGCTTTTTAGCACAGGCGGCCATAGAGCTAGGGTTAAAAAGCTGCTGCACGCGAATCCCCTGGTCGACGTTATTGCGACGGTGTATAGCGAGGCACGGATGCTAGATCGTTGCTTGTAAAACATCGCGATAAAAACACCAGGGTCAGCAACGTGACCCCTGGAAAATAACGATTTTACTTACGCGTACGAGGAGGTGGTTCGTCGTACGAGACCGTCGTTCGACACTAGCGACGCCGTGCAAGACGGCGGTCCGAGGAAACCTATAAACATTTTTTGCACGCTCTGCGTGGGCCGAACAATTACGAAAGCACGCTGAAAGCGTGCTACGCTGCTAACGTTCGCGCTGAAACCACCTACCCCCACTCCCTCGCTGCTCCCCACTCTCTCGCCGCTCCCCACTCCTCGTCGCCACCACCCCACTCCTCGCCGTGCACCGACAGCCTCGTAATCGTAATATAGATCGTATAGGGCACGTCGTGCTTTCAAGTATTCCATAAAGTCGACTAACTGCCGAGTTAAAGGTTTCGTGCAAACGACGCGGGGTAAATTGATCTTGGAACGATCTCGACTCGTTCCAGGCGCCGAACGGAAGCGTCAGTCTGCTTGTTCCCCGGTTCCCTCCACTTTTCTTTTACGCTTAATCGAATATGAAACGGTAACGATTGCAGCCTGCTCTTGGACGGCTATTGCGATTTTATTAATCCCGTTCGGAGGCAGACGCGATAGCGTATACGACAATTATATTTTTTAAATAAGTTTATCGACGAAATGTCGTTGCTTTGTAAAAATAGTCGCGTCCATCTTGATACATACGATTTTCGTGACGCAGGCCGGCCAACTGCTGCGATACATAGTTGTCAAACAACTAGAGGAGCAAACTTACTGATATATATTTTTAATTTTGTCGCGTTTGCAATGTTGTACAGTAAGAGATATCGATATCGTTATTTCGAATGTTATTACTTAATATCATATTGGTAAATAAGAGTTGAAAAATATCGGTAATAATGGGAAAATAATAATAGTGAGAGACACGCAAATTATATGCTCGATATAATGAATGTATATGTATATTTATGTGTACCTAACCTCGTTTTGAGGCAAAAAGAGAATGAATATTTACTACTGCTATTATATCCAAGTATTATACTTTTTTAATTCGATATAGTTGATTTGAATATTACGACACAATAATTGATTATTCCTCGATTCCGATACACTAGTGGTCTAACTAATCTTAATATCAAATGAACAAATTAAAATATAGTATTATTGAAATTACGCGATAAATTTACAACTTTTTATAAATCATACTGTAATATATTATAATCCAATTAATTTTGTAATTTATTTAAAATATACATTATGGAAAACAAATTTATGCTAATATTCGAATTAATTTTTATAATTAATTACTACGCGTTAATAGTATGAGAAATATTGCTTTCTCTGGAAGCAGTTTTAAAAATTCGCAGTGTTTGTTGTACCGATATTAAAAAGTTTTGCGATTTGAATATTTCAGATTACAGCCTAGCTAAGTTGTCCTATGTAACTTTTCCACGCAGAGCAGTTTAATTATAGGATGTTGTCCGCGTAGTAGACTATAATTATCTGGTTCGTAGTGGATATGCTAGTTCATTGAATTTTGTAATAGCCAGTTCATAGCAATTACTACAGCTAGGTAAACCAATAGCGACGCGGTAATTGCCGTAACTAAGGGAACGTGAGATCCATTGTAATGGCTGGTGAAAAAGACGAGTTATGCGAACACTTTTGATAGCGTTATCACTGCAGACATTTATGTAATGTATTCTTTTAACGCGATGGAAATTCTAACGTGAAAATGCAGTTTAAAATACCGTTTGTATAATGCATGAAAATTGAAATAGCCTTTTGCTACCTTTTATCCCCCCTGAAAATGTTTTCCATTTTGTCCGGGAAGAAAAATGGCGTAGTTCCGCCGTTCGAAGCGATTTCATTTATTCTCCGTTTAATGCAAAATTGAACCGCGTTTTTAATCTGCAAAGAATGCGAAATTCGCGCGATTTATTCCACTTGGCTGATGACCTAATGGAGAACTGGGTTTTTCTCTGGAATTTATTATTCTCGTGCACCGACGAGTTTCCTTCAGTCTCTTGCACGACGGTAATTATCATTATCGTGTTTGCAGATAATTATTCCACCGGTTGGGCAAATAATCTTCCAGGAATCCTGCTAATCGATTGATCGATAAAGAAAGGGTACTACACGAGAGGGAAAAAACAAGCTGATTGACTGATGGAGATTGATTTAAGAAATAATTATTCCTCTCAATATTATCTCGTTACTAGCACCAATCGCGCTATGCTCTAAACGTGTAATGCAAATAATAATTAAGGTAATTGATTTTTTTGCAGAATCCACGGGAAGATATTTTTACAAAGTTGACGAATTAATTATTTTAGACAAGGATGTAATTATCCTTATTTATTTGTCATTCGCTACTTCTCTTATTTTTTTTTCTTAAATCTTATTTCAAATTTATACGTGACGTTTTGAAATACTGTCACATTTTATGAAGCATGAAATTGTTACTTGGTTAATTTTTAAAAAATGTTTCAAAAATAATTTACACTTTGATTTCCATTTTCTATTTTCTAAATAATATTCTCCTTCTACTTTTATTATATTTTTGCAAAGTTGATGAATTAATTATTTTAAACAAGGATGTAATTATCCTTATTTATTTGCCATTTGCTGCTTCTCCTTTCTTTTATTTTTAACTGAAATATTGTTTCAAATTTATACGTGACATTTTAATATACTGTCACATTTTATGAAGCATGAAATTGTTACTTGGTTAATTTTTCAAAAATGTTTCAAAAATAATTCACATTTTGATTTCCATTTTCTATTTTCTAAATAATATTCTCCTTCTTTTTTTATTATATTTTTGCAAAGTTGATGAATTAATTATTATTTCTCTTTTCTTTTATTCTTAACTGAAATATTGTTTCAAATTTATACGTGACATTTTGATATACTGCCACTCGGTTAATTTTTCGAAAAAGTTTCAAAAATAATTTACACCCTGATTTTCATTTTCTATTTCCTAAATAATATTCTCTTTCTATTTTTATTCCTCGAATTTTTCATTTTGTATACTCAAATATTTTATTCTTTACACCTTACAGCTTTCTATTTTCAATTCTTCAAAGTTCATTTTTTTTTCTTTTTTATTCTTTTGCTTCGAGAAGTTGAATTTTTTACTTTTCATCTTCCCATGCCATAATCATTTGTTCCCCAATTCCGATTTACGTAGAAATTAGAATATTCCTCTCACATCACCTAAAAACATATATACGATATAAAAGTTTCAGAAAAGCGTATATGCAGTATCACTTAAGAGCTGAAAATACATAGTTTTACTTAAATGCACTGTAAAATATGTCAAGTAAAATACTATAAAATTTACATAATACAAAGTTTCTTAAAATCATTAATAATTCCATAAAGAGATTATACTATGAAATTTATATATTACAAAATTTCTTAGAATATACTAATAGCACTATATTGTAATTTCACTATAAAATTGTAATACAAAATTTCCCAAAAACCACAAATATTCCTATCAGAAGAATACATTATAAAATTAGTATAATACAAAATTTTCTAAAAATTATTAACCACTTTATGTAGAGCTCTCAGGAAATTCATGAACATTCTTCTTAAGGAAATTTATGAAATAAAATTTACAAATACATTTAACACTTCCACTCAAACGTGCTACAAGATATGCTAAATAGTATATCATGATATTTGCATAATATCGAATTTCCTAAAAATCATTAATAACATGTGCTACAAGATATGCTAAATAGTATATTATGATATTTGCATAATATCTAATTTCCTAAAAATCATTAATAACACCACAGGAGGATTACACCATTAAATTTAGAAAATATAATATTTTGTGAAAGTCATTAATAATGCCATAAGTAGATTATACTATAAAATTTACAGTATGAAAAATTTCATAGAAACCACTAGTGATTCTATAAAGAAACTACACTATAAAATTATAATACAAAATTTCTTAAAAATCATTGATAACCTCATAAAGAAACTGGGATATTCAATTTACATAATAAGAAATTTCCTAAAAATCATTAACCATCCCAAGAGGAGATGTCAGGAAGTTCATGAGCATCCTTGCCAAGAAAATTCATGTAATACAATTTGCAAACACATTTAACACTTTCACTTAAATGTGCTAGGAGATATGCCAAGTATACCATGATATTTGCATAATATCGAATTTCCTAAAAATCGCTGATAACCCCATAAGAGGATTACACCATTAAATTTACATAATACAATATTTTGTAAAAATCATTAATAATTCTATAAAAGGAATATGCCATAAAATTCATATATTACAAAATTTCTTAGAAACTACTAGTGATCCTATAAAGAAACTACGCTATAAAATTGTAATACAAAATTTCCCAAAAACTACAAACATTCCTATCAGAAGAATACATTATAAAATTGGTATAATATAAAATTTTCTAGAAATGATTAACCGCAGATACAAGAGCTGAGCATGGAACGTAGAAAAATTGCTAGGCTTTTTGCGTTGCGAACAAAGACGAGCTGGCTTATTCTCGGATCGGTGAAGACCGTCCATCGAATCAATCCACCCTCGTCGTAAAACAGTTCTTGCCAGTGGTGCACGATGAAGAAAAAGTCTGTTTCGGCGTGTCTCCGTTGGGGCGCGCTTTTTGCGGCCATTTTCGATCAGTCGCGAGATAGTTGGCTGATCGCAAACCTACAAATGCTCGTGTCGCCTCGGCTGCCATAACTGGCAGAAAAACTCGTCGGTACACAGTGGCGTCCGCAGTTTCGTTCGTGGCCAGAACGAAAGACGATTTTATCTGTTCAGCCGTAACTAATACCAGTTTTTCGTGGTGCCGCTCGATTTCTTGCCAATCAGCGACCAATCCGTGGCCGGGCCTTTTATTCGGAATCGATTAAATCGCCGGATAAATAAACCATGCCGGACGATCAGTTTATTCTTCGTATTACGAACCTGACCGGAAGAGATGCTTGTAGTTATCCCTGACAGACGAATCGAAACGATTCAGACCTTTCCTAGCTGCCAATAGAGTCGTTTTACATTTTAATGCAGCCCTGTCATTCTTTCTTCCGGCATCCTCCTATTACTTAATTATTTATACCGTCTAATGAATCATTCGGGAAAGAAAATTTATCAGTTTACTGTGTCTCATATTTTATTTTATTTTCTCCATATTTTCCTTCTTTTTCATTGCTAGATCTGGTAACTCGTAAAGTGGTATGAATTATTATCTAATGATAATAATCGTGAGTGACATGGCGGAGAGAAATTATTACATACAGTCAGATTAAAATTTCTCTTATATTTTTCTTTCTTTTCTCCATCTTTTCCTTCTTTTCCATACTAGCTTTGGACACTTGAAAGGAGGGATGAATTATTACCCAATGATAATAATCGTAAGTGCCATGGTGGAGAGAAGTTGTTAGATACAGTTAAATTAAAATTTACCCTTTCTCGTGTACTTTCCTTCCTTTTCTCCATCTTGTTCTTCTTTTTGACATTAGATCTGGGGACTTGTAAAGAGGCATGAATTATTATCCGATGATAATAATCGAAAGAAATTCAAGTTTCTTTTTCCAAACGCAACTGCATATTATCAATGATTATAATAATTAAATGTCTATTCAGAAGTCATTTTGACTCGTTTGGTTGTTCCAATGATAATGGGTTTAATTTATAATGAAATATGTAAATGCACATTAGTTCTTCATAGTTATATTATTTAATAGTTTAATCAAAAGGAAGTCAGCTCTATATACTTAGTCTCTTTATACCAATGTGTACACAGACACAAGATACCCAGAAGCATCGAACTTACGAACTTAACTCAACGGCGACATCTGTACGTCAATACACGTAACACGTCAAAACGTACATTAAAATTACACGAACGCCATTCTTTCTATTTCAAATGAAATTATTATAATACAACATTATAATCTATATAAAATACCAAAGAAATTCCTAAAAATTTACAATTCTTAAATATTACTAGCAACATAACCTCAATAGCTGCTACTTATAATATCCAAAACACAGTTTGCAAATTTCAGAATCCAATATTTACCCGATTCAGAATCGGTTTAGTATTCTTTAACGCAAAAAACAAAGTCAGAGCTAGTCATCAAAATAGAGTAGAGAGAGAGAGTGAGGTTAGGGTTGCATAATTACAAGCAGGCCAAGCGAAACTCGTAATAAGCTGCAACGCGGTGCAAGCTTGAAATAAAGGTCTACCAACTATGCAAATCGTTCCCAGTAATCTTGCAATCTGAAACTTGGAACTCGTAGCTTTCCAAAGACAAAAATTCATTTTCCTTTTCCGGAAGCACGTTGCATTCGTGACTGAAAAATCCGCGCAATTCGCACGGTGCAATATCCTCTCTGGCCGCGGACACGGCGAGCAACTTTTTCCTAGGAAAAATGGTCGATAAAACATGGCCGCCGCGCGACGGCCGCGCCGGGCTAGGGGAAAAGGGATACGCGCTAGAGAAATTCGAACGGCGCGTAGAGAAAATCGTCGGACACCCGTTGTACAGAGAAATATGTGCGCCGTATCTCGCATAGTTGCTGGAAGATTTAATCGCGGAGTATCGGCGCGGAATAGTTACATAATTGCTGGCATCCCGCGACCGTATAGAGTCACGTGTGCCGGTTTATACGAGGATCTATGTTTTTGCTTTCTAACTACGGGCCGTTCAATCCGTCGTGGCAGTTCTTGCTCGTCTCTTTTCACCGATCGAACGATCCTCGGAAATTCTACAGGGTTCTGTAATTGATTTTAGGCTTAATCGAATACGGGATGGGTGTTTCTGCTAAGTCATGATTTATAGTAATAATAGCATTTCTCATTCGCCTTCGATCCGCTATCACGACGAATTATATCGATCGCGTTATTCGACGTATCGGCGATAAATTATACGGGATTTTACGCGGATGATATAGCGATTTAAACGATTTCAGGTTCAGCTAATAAACGTTATAAATTGCATTGTGGAAAGCAGGTGTTTAATGGGCTGCGTTTAGTAATTGCGATTATTCAATTAAACAAGCCTATTCGATATTAAAAGGTTATAAATCGTAACCACGCGTTTATGAAATATTCGCTGATACATATTTATCGTCGTATTACGTATTAACTTATTTCCAATGCGAAATGAACTGATTCGTGTAAGTTCATATAAATGGATATGCTCCATGTGTTTGTATATTAAATAAATATTTCGTGTTTGAAAATACGTCTAATAACGCGATCACGAGATCTATATATTACAAATTACGAAGACAGTAAAATTATAAAGCAAGAAGAAATAAGAATTCTGAAATATTAAAATGTCATAATCCGTTATAAAAGTAATTTTATTACATTTAAAATGAGGAAATCAATGATATTCATATAATCAATGATATGATTGCAGACCCTACAGAGTATATCTGTATGTAAAAACGAGTTTCCTAATATACATATCACAAATTCTGTAATTATACGTTATAGGTTATAAAATCTGGGAAACGACAAAATTGGAAAAATCTGATATTATTGATTAGTAGATAAATTTGTCGATGTTTATATTGGTATAAAAATTTGCCAACGTATCAGAGATCCAATTACGTCTTCTCGAGTAGTTAAAAACGAATCTGAAAATGGTAGGTAAAATAGACTGGGAAACATAACCTCGTAGAACGCACGGTTTGCATGTAAACCGTGGATTAATCGACATCTCGAGAGCCGCAAATGTTTGCGGAAACGAAGCATCGCGTATTTCTCGGCGGGCCCTAAAAATAATTTTAAGATCCCTTTCACGAGAGCGGAACAACATCGTAAGTTGTACGTAAGTACACACGGCTGTCGGTTGTTTAGCCGGCTTGATCATCCGCCGCTGAAAGTCCCGTATCACGGACGGTCTCGCTAAACAGCTCTATAAAAACCGTTTAGAGAGATCCCACGCTATCGTCTGGCCTAACGATCACGAGCTCACGGCAGCGCGAGTCACACACACGTACCCGTCGAATGCGCGAGGAGAGAACGCTGGCAACGAAGCACACGCATAGTTACTGGAAGATTTAATCGTCGACCATCGGCTCGGAATACTTACATAATTGCTGGCGTCCCGTAACCGGTATGGACTCACGTGCGTTGCTTTACGAGGATTTATGTTTTTGCCGCGCGGCGGCCGGCTATCTCTGGCCCTCTATCACTCCGTCTCCCTCTGCGCCTGCGCGTTGTCCCTCTGCCGGCGGCTCGCGGTACTGTCCTTCTCCCACCGCCATCGGTTCCGCGCGCAGCAGCAGCAGCAGCAGCAGCGTGATTAGACGCTCGCACGGAAGCGACGTACACGTCGGTAATTGATTTTAGATTTAATTTAATTAAGCGCCGATGCGCCGGCTTTCAGCGCATTTGCTTGGCTTTTAGCGTCTGAACCGGTGAACGCTCGTCGCGAGTCTTATTGCGTCCGCCGGCACGCAGGAATTCACGGCCGTGTCCCGTACGGATGTCATAAAACCGTTCGCGGTGTCGGTTCCCTCGTTCGTTCGCGGGATCGGTGGCTGCATTCTTTGTCCGCTGTCCGAATGGGAGCGCGCAAGTCGCTCGGGACGATCGTGTTACTCGACGAGCGCTGCCGGAAATTGCCGAGCGCCGCTGAAGCCGTTGGTTCGTCGCGTTTGGATGGGATTTTGTCAGGGCTATTCTTAATCGCGACCACGATAATTATTCGAGGATTTATCCTCGTCCGTCGGGCTGCAAGCTGCTTGCTGACAAGGTATATTATGCAGTGATGTAGAATCGCTGGATTTTTATATTAACGGCTGCATTTCTTGTAAACGTATTTGCTTTCTAATTTATGGCTTCCGAGTGTACTTTTGGTTGATTTATTCTCATCACAGTTTCCTCGCGGATGCGTAATCATGATCGGCCATTTTTTTTTCGTAGATATGTGGTTGTTAGGAGGACCAGACTTTATGTAATAATCGCGGCTGAAAGAAACTCAAGTACTTTAGAGTATGCTATAGGAAGTGCGTATATGTGAAGCAGTTACTGTAATTAGAAGATAATACAATTAAATTTCTACGCGAAATTGTTTCAAACGTATATAAGCAACTATTTTTATCACGAATTTTAATTTTCCTTTTCTGGCTATACTTATCTGCAATGACCTAAAATATAGCGATACGGCAATTAGACAAATTCTTCTAATTTATAGAAGAAATATAACAAAGTATATTTAAATTTTTGTAATAAAACAACTCTAAGTGTCGCCAATTTCTTTGTAATATTAAATTCAATACTTAACGTATTTTAAAAAATATTTATAAAATTTGTCTAAACACCTAACTCAATTAATTTAACTTAAAATGAAGTATACAGTGAATGGAAAAATGCTAATTTAATGTTGTGTAATGATATTTTTAATAGTGATTCATGATATGTGCGTAATTTTTAATATGTTGATTAAAAATTCAAAGTTCATTAGAATAGATAGACTATAACATTAGGCAAATGAATGCTGCAAAATTGATAGCACCTTATTTGAATAAATCCCCCTGCAGTAGCAGGGCAGAATTGTGAATTCTAGGAATATAAGGCAAAAATCGCAATGACCGAGTAAAACTTCGTATCGATTCAATTTACATATGTATAACATTGCATAAGAGAGTATAAGTGTAACGAAAGCTTCTATTGCGCTAGTATAACGAGACTTATGGATAATGCAACGTGACGTCTAAAAGAGATGTTTTACCACTGGTATATAGGGGAAATCGTCGCAAACCAATCTCTGACAAGAATAGCATTGAACATTATAGTCAGGAAACCCCTCAGTACCGGATCTAACTTGGCTAAGTAGAGAAAAGCAATTTCATCAACCTAGTTAATTCTAAAAACAATAACTGCTTCGTTAATAATTATTATCTAATAATTACCCAATTAATTATAATTATCTAATTATTATATAATAATTATCAGAATAAATTTATCATTTAATACGTGATATACTAATTGGAATTGATTTATTATTAATTCTAAACTAACCAAAACTAATTTTATTGAAGAGCGTTTAATTACTTAATAAGTATTACCAATTATTAAAAATAATAACTGATATGTTAGTAATTCTTGATTAGTATTAATATATTATTCAATACAGTATGTAGTATAATGCATCAATTAGAATAAACATATTAATTATAAAAATCTGCCGGTAATTATGACAGGTAGCTAAGTCATATGTATGAATATTTCACACTTCTGATGTATTACAAATTGACAGTTGATTTTGTTGTTTTAGCAAAAGTAGTTTTAGTTAATTCTAATGTACGTGAAATTATCAGAAAATAAGTGACAAAGTAAATTCCTTCAAATTTTGCACATAAACCACTTTTATAATTTCTGACACAGATATAATTAGATAATAATCAACTAATTAGTTCTAAAAATAACTAACTTTGAAATAGTTCCAAAATTAACCAGTTCAAACTATTATTGATGAAAAAAAAACACTTAACCTAGATCTACTTTTCACAAAAGGAATACCTAACCTAGAAATATAAAATTCTAAGATTCAGAGTGAGCTATAGTACATATACTGTAACCACACATTCTAAACAAAGAAGAGGTAGGATAAAATATTTATTCCAAAAGTGTCACGACCTAAGAATTAGCAGTAGCGTAAGCTAATCTGAAATATTCCACTGCTGGAATATATTTATTGAAAGAAATACCTAACCTAGAACTACTTTCGACAAAAGGAACACCTAACCTAGAAATATCAAAGTCTAATAAGATTCAGAGTCAACCATAACACATATATTGCAATCACACATTCTAAAAAGAAGAAAAAGAAAATATTTATTCCAGAAGTGTCACAACCTAAGTGTCGCAACCAGTAACCTAAACCAATGTGAAATATTCCACTGCAAGAATATAATCGGTTATTTTTAATGAAAGAAATACCTAACCTAAAACTTCTTTCGACAAAGGGAACACCTAACCTAGAAATACAAAGCTATAACACATACCATAATCATACATTCCAAAGAAAAAAAGGAAACAATTATTTCAAAAGTGTCACAAACTAAGAACTAAGAACTACCAATAACCTAAACTAACCTGAAATATTCGACTGTAAGAATATAATCAGTTATTAGTATATATTTTTATTAAAAGAAATACCTAACCTACAACTTCTTTCTACAAAGGGAACACCTAACCTAGAAATACAAAGCTATAACACATACCATAATCATACATTCCAAAAAACAAAAGAAAGCAATTATTTCAAAAGTGCCACGAACTAAGGACTACCAGTAATCTAAACTAATGTGAAATATTCCGCTGTAAGAATATAATCGGTTATTGGAATATTTTTAATGAAAGAAATACCTAACTTAAAACTTCATTCGACAAAGGGAACACTTAACCTAGAAACACAAAGTTATAACACATACCACAATCATACATTCCAAAGAACAAAAGAAAACAATTATTCCAAAAGTGTCACGAACTAAGAACTACCAGTAACCTAAACTAATGTGAAATATTCTGCTGCAAGAATATAATCGGTTATTAGTATATTTTTAATGAAAGAAATACCTAACCTATTACTTCATTCGCCGAAGGGAACACCTAACCTAGAAATACAAAGCTATAACACATACCATAATCATACATTCCAAAAAACAAAAGAAAGCAATTATTTCAAAAGTGCCACGAACTAAGAACTACCAGTAACCTAAACTAATGTGAAATATTCCGCTGCAAGAATATAATCGGTTATTAGAATCCCCACCGCGGACTGGCTGGTTGTCAAAGCCTTCGCGTTTAGCCGTCGCGTCAGCACTTTCCAGCCGGAAAAACTATAAGTGTGCTGAAAGCCCGAGATAACTGTACCCAATAATAGTCCATTGTCTCGAAGCTCCGTGACAGTGTCACGCGTCGTACTACGTATCCACGCGCATTTTTCTTGCGCAACGAGGACCCTAGGCGTGCGTCGTTAGAGGTAAACGCCGGGCAAATTGCAACCCCCGGCGTCGGCAATTTGTTTGCCTGCGATCGTTTGATGCAACGGTGCCGCATTAATTTTCAGGAACGATCGGCAAAACACACGTCTCGATCGGTGGTAATTCCACGCCGCTCGCGACAATAGCCTCTCGCCGTCTACCATGCACAGTTTTATCATTCGAATTACGCTGTCAACGTATAAACCGTATTGAGGCTCCGTTGCAACGCCGGAGGTGAGCCATGCATTATCGTTCGCCCATTATCGATTACTTCGACTTTCCGTCGACGTAGCCCCGCGACTCGGCTCCCGCCGCCCCCGCCACCCTGCGGCTGTCGCTGAGAACTGAAACGTGCACCGATACCGTTTCCATTGAATTTCAGATTTATGTTATTTCTGTTTATGATATGGTTCGGCCAAGATATACCGCGATGCAGATTCTGCTTTCCCTTTGATTCTTATTCGAATATCGAATGCTTTTTCCTCCATCCTACTGTGTGCCCCCTTTAATGCATTATGGTTTCGTCTTTGATGTGTACCCGGGGTATAAGAGAATTATAGAATATGGAGAGCTAGATGGTAGAAAATTAGAAGGAAATTAATCGTGTTTTGCGTTGGTAATTGAACCCTTTTACTATTACTAGGGACCTTGAATTACAAAATGGTGATAGTATTAGAGGTTTGATTGTTTACGACCGAAATAAATTATGGGGAATTTCTTTTTGTACCTTCTCTGTAACTTTGATTTATATCTTTATGAATTTTAAGCGGCCAGGTTGGTGGAGATTTTATTTAAAAACATATTATGCAAATTTTAATGGACTTATAGATTATGTAGGAATTAATATACGTAGGTTGTTGGGGATTTTATTTGGAGAAATTTCACTTGTAGACATGCAAATCAGGTTGTTATAAATTACATAGGAATTAATGTACGTACATAGTATATTAATGGACTGTAGTAGAAAGTGATATCACGTATGCTACCACTTCATATGTGAAACCAGTATAATAATTACGTCTTGTAATTTATGTCGTTTTAAATTCATGCACATAAATTAGAAATCAATATCTCGTGATTGACTACAAACCAACCAATGTCATCTTTATTAACGACTATCGAAATTTCATTAGTCACGTTACTCATTGTGCAATCAAAGTTGCAATTCAGTGAAGGGGAAAGCTTCCGTTGCTAACTAGATTCTATAATAGCTTGCACAAAATCGAGGTCAGAATGTTTCTTTAGCAGGAAGAGAAAATGTGTTCAATGCAAATAAATTAAATTACTTTATTTATTTTATGTAGCAACAAATAATTTTATTTAAACTATCAGGAAAAACTAGATCTATTTTTCATATATTTATCAAATTAATAATACTTGTGTCCTAAAATTCACGCAAGATTTGAATTTTGCGAATAATTTGTGTTGACAGTGAAAAAGAAAAGACAACATGACAGCTGACAATTCAGGGTTATTAAAAGTGGATCACCTCGTGGAAGAACAACGCGTTTTCATTGTAGTGTAATATTCACAATTTTTAATTAGCAAAATTACTTCTTATGTGAAATTTGGGACACCCAATATTAATTTCAAAATAGGTTTAAAATTTTTAAACATCTTATGTAAAACTGCTGTTAGTCCTTACTGCTGTTATTTGTCAAGTTGATAAAGTGAAGAAGCACACCCATCAACTTTTTTCAATATTATATAAATTGTACCTACCCTCTCTTGCAACATAATTTAACCCTTAATTAGGTCTCTAATTATCCAGTTTCTTGATAATTACCATGACGTAATTGATTAGCAGAGAAACCATCTCCGATATTTATCTTAAGTATCATTAATGGTATGAAATCACTTCCCCATATATAATTTACCTCATTAAAAATTCCCCATAAAATATTCTTCCAATTAATAAAAAAATAAAATATTTCTCAATTTTTTAAACCAACTCCTACTTTTTCTACTAACGCAAATTCACATTAAGTCACTGTAATTAATCATCATTATCACCATAATATTAACTACCACGTTACTCAGGGGTTATATATGCTTCTATAACTCACGCTATACCTAACTTCCTAACTTTCATAGTTTTCAACAACTTTTCTTTGCACGCTCCATTCTACCCGAAATTTCTTCGAAGCAAAACACGTAAATCTGTTAGGCAAGCCTGGTGTTCAGTTAGTCACGGTTAGTTACAGTGGTCTGAGCCTTCGATGGGCCAGAAGCAATGGCGCCTGGTGCAAATGGTAAAGGGAGCAAAGTTACACATTTTTCGTTGATCGTGGATGAACGGCGACCGGATGGAATTTGTCCCGGCTAAACGATACACGTAAGGCGACAATGGCGATTTCATGGCACGTCTGAAAATTGATTTTCCCCCGACATTTATCGTGAATCAATGCAGCGGCATCCCGGCCGCAGAGAGCTGTGCAAAAGTGTCCATAAAATGCGGGCGTTCAGCCAGATCAGATCGGCCATGACGTAAAACGGGCTGCAGTTGCAACCGCGATACATTATTCCTCGGTACCAAGGAGGCTCGAAATAAGGGGCTGCCGGGAAGAGTGAATCACCTCTGCCTGATTCTATCATGCTCGAAAAACACTCCTCGCAATTCATCGCGACACGTCGCGAATACTGCCTGTCCATTTGCATTTTCATCGATCCTCCGCGCTATAAATTCGCGCAAAAATCATCCCCGCGAACGTTTTCCTTCGTAAAAACCGACGATTCCGTCTTCCTCGTGGCGCGAAGGAGCGTGATCTTTGCTCCGCGGCCATTTAAAAATACGGCCGGGGAATTTCGAGGAATCTCTAGGTGATTTATTTTCGAACATTCTTGCATTCGAAACCCTCGACTCCGCTGTTTTTGCCTCGAGCTCGTCAGTTACGATCAACGTGTTTGGCGGGTGTAAGCATACTCTCAAATGTTATTTCGTCCCGGATTTACCGGTGTGCTTCGAGGAAAACGCAGGCTGTCGAATGGTACGTTTGGCATAACTTCGCAAGAATCGGATAGAGTTATCTGCAGAGAAGATAACGTTGGGTATAGAGTGACTTCGGAGATGGGGTACAGTCGGGAACACCGGTGATCAACGAACGAACGTGTTAGGAAACGACAGGTACAATTTGCTATAGCTATTGGTATAGCAATTTGGTATGGTCTATTGTGCACCGAGCTGAAAAATGTGAGACAGATCGGTATCTCTGTTAAATTCAGTCAGCACTCATTGTACATTTACTTCTTCTTCGTCAGAAGTCGGGAGCTGGGGATCAGGAGCCCAGAAGTTCGCTTGAAATATTCAAAACTCGATAATTTATTAATGGAATAATATAGTTGAACAATTAGTATGGCGCTCGGGCCATAGCTCTCATGAGTATCCAGGTCTCCTGCTATATCTGTAAATCTAACATGCCTACTTTATATCTCATGACAGTCAAGGGGTTGCAAAGCAGGTTAAAGTGCATCTTCGATATTATAGTGCATCTTAAATATTATACACACTAATTATCCCCAAAACAACTATATATATATAATTATAAAATTATAAAAATCAGAAACCAGTCGCTTTTATCATTTCAGTAATTATACATTCCCTTGACTTTACGAAATTTTATACAGACACAGACCGAACCATGCATCTAGTAAAATAGCTGCACCATAATTATATAATAACTCGTCCAATATTAATCGCCTCAAAAATTCTAGCGCGTTATAAAAATCTTTTGCACAACCTGCCGTTATACCTCGCCAATTTTAAAGTTCGATATACCAGATTTACAAGCACGTATAACGTCGAGATATTCCAAGTGATAATCGAAGCAATGCCAAGTTCAGGCGAAGTTGGAGAGCCATGTCGAAAATGGCACACGTCGGCCATTATTCAGGAAGGCGACTTTGGTCGTGGAGCGTAATGAAATTGGAAGGAAGTCATTAGTATCGATTACCCATTCCTTGGACGGCAAACAGCCACGGGGAGATTGAATGAAAATTAATCCAGTAAAAATTAATCCGTCGACGGTATCGCGATTCAGGATTGAATTCGAGATTGGATCGTAAGGGAAAAACTGTTTCAGGGAGACGATGGAGTCGCGGTTGTTACTTCGGGTTCGTTGAACGTCTAAGATGGAGAAGGATAGGGAAGGATAGGGAAGGGTGAGGGGAGAAGGAGGGAAAGGGGAGTTGGAAAAATGTAAGGACCATGGCGGAGGACCGTGCCATTTCTCCAGGCCGTGCATGACTTACGGTCCGTATTATCGTTAGGATCTCTCTCCTGGTGGAAAAGGGGTAGCCCGGGGGCCGTGGTTCGATAACGTCATGAAAGTGAACACCGTCTTGGTGTTCGAGCTCCTTTTATTGAATCCACGGGGAAACCGCTCCTTCTCGCTCCGGTTCTACAAATGAGCCCCGAGGAAGCGCCTTGAAACGAAACTATTATGGCGCTACTTCTGTGTGCACGATTTTATGGGAAACTCGATAATTCGATTGACGATAAGTTCTTTTTAAGTAAGACGTTTCTGATTCAGCCGACCACCCTTTGTAGCTAAATTACCAATCTGTCGATTAACGATGATTGCCTTTAAGTGGTGTATCAATAGCTTCGTCTTTGTTATTTCTTTTTCCCTTTCTCGCTTTTCGTTTTAAAAGCCGGGCAAATGGTTTCACGGTAGAGGAAGAAGCTGGGAATGTGTAAATAATTACGCTTTAATATAGCGTGTCATTAGTGTGGAAACGTTCTCGTCTTAATATCGTTTGTTCCAATCTTCCGCCGTACAAAATGTTATTCGTGAGAGAACAGGATTATGATTCGTTAATTAATCCTTCACCTTGGTTCGGAATCTCGGAATTAATTATTGTTGTAAGAAAATGGAACGGAATTTAGAAAACATAGCTATACGAGTCTATGTATTTAGTCAGAGAATTAAAGATTTTACAAATTAATAACAAATTTATAATACCCAATTATTATTTTGTTTAAGGAAACTAAAAAGAAATTTTATATTCTTTTAAAAATACAGTAAATAAAATGTATCTTTATAAAATATTTATTTCCTCTGCCAAATATGACAAAGCAAATATTAATTTCTTTATATAAGTTTAATTAAATGAGAAACATTTAAACATTTGCACCCTGTATTTTTATGTTCATATATTTTGATATGCCTATTTTTTTTATTATTTCTATTATTATTTAAAAAACAGATGGATATTATCTACATATAACATATTAACATACACCAAATGTACCGGTTAACATATCCAACATAACCTAATTATAAATATAATAGTAATAAGAGAATATATTTTTCATTGATTAAAAAGTTTTTATTAATTAATTAAAAAATATTTAAAAGGTTTATATTTTTTTTGTGACGTGCCACGCTTGCAAAATAAGAAAAGTGAAACAGAGATGACATAACACGTGTCAAAGAAAGTCCATAATGGTTGATGGACGTTCAAGATCTCCATTTGCAAGGCGAGCACATCGCATCGAAGAAGGCAGAAACGAGCGTTTGCGATAAATTCTTGGTAGGAAAATTAATGTCACGAAGAAGAGGAGAGAAAAGAAAGAAGTATTCGGACGCATGGCGACTGCATCCCCTGTTCTATAGCAGGGTGAATACGCACTGCATACTGAGCGGAACATTACCGACATTATAAATGAGAATCGTAAAATACTATGGCACGTTCTGCGATATCCACCTCTACCTCTTGTGTTTTTCGTTACTCCGTCACTACTTTCTTTTTGCATTTTCCTGTTGCGAATGAAATTGGTGCAAAGAGCAGCTGAGAATTGCAGTATGAATTTTTTAAATGTTCCACGAAATAATATTCTACCTTTTGGTCTTTTCTTTATATACCTTGATTACAAACTTTATTTTTATTTTACTTTTTATCGTGGAACTGAATATACCGACTTAATCAAACGGCAGGTGTCTCGGCAGATTGTGATATCGAATTATGATGTTCGTTAATTACACGAAATATTCATTAATAAACAATCGGTTATTGATGGCTAGAGGTTAATACGATACGAAATTTTATGGGTATAATTAAAAATTATCACCGTTTGATAAACGATGTATTCTTAGTTATTACTGTTTTTCTGTCGATTATTTACCATATTATCTTGCTTATTAATAATTTTATAATCGTATACAATCATTACAGTTAAACTTCTTTTATTAACCTGTTTTTAATTAGATCGTAATCTCATTTCAAGTTTCATAACCTCAATTCTTTATTCCTTTGCTTAACTTCCTTCACAGAATGTTTAAGCAAAAAGAATGTATACCTTACTTTATACCCTACATTCACGTTAAATTACAAAGAAAATTTTCCTCCAATAAGTATCCCATCTAACCAACTTTCGAAATCAATTATAACACTGAAAAGCATTCGTGTACATACCAGTAAACCAGCAGTATTTATTCATTAATTTACCATTTCATCCTGTACTTCCTACTTCTAGTACACGTTAATCTACCACACAATCTTAGAATACCTTATTTCATGCATTCCAGTTAATTTTTCACCGCGCTGTACGTTCCTCGTTATCGCCCATAATCTTGATCGCATGCAGCCTCGACTCGCCTCTCGCCTCGCTACGACGACACAGTGTGCCAGTTTCCGCCGATCGAACTGACATCGTTAACCCACGCGATATCTCATCATTTTCGGGAAAACATTGCAACACGACCTCCCCGTCATCCTACTTCCACGACTAGTCCATATACATACATCAGAGACAACTTCAACCTCGACCACTCGTTAACCTCCAAATCATAATTTTCTTCGCGTCATTCTCGCCAGCGAGTTTCCCTTTCTGCGTGTCTACGAATGCGCACGCGTGCGCGCGCAGCTCGCCTGCGCATCGCCGCCGGCTCTCGTCCCCCCACCCTTCGCCCGATCTCAGTCTGAGCGGCTCGCGATCCACGAGCAGCTCGAAGGCGGATAATTAACGAGCGGAACGGCAACGACCTTAAGAGTTTCGCGCTCGTCCCGTGCGATATTTATGTTATTCGTTAGCGAGCGCAATTTAGGCAGCCGGCGAAATTAATTGCACGCCGCGAGGATTGTACCACGGCTGGATGTAACGATGGGACGAAGGGAGAGGAGAAAGGGAAAAAGGCTGCCGGTCAATCAGCCGGCCAATATCGACGAGAAGGTGATCGGTTGCGCGAACGCGAAACGTGGGATTGACTGTTACGGACAGTTACTTATGGCTCGATAATTGGTATAATAAGTTGTGGGTGAGCTGCTTGCCAGCGGCTCGTTAGTCGTAATTCCTTTCGGCGGGAACGATTATTTATCGTCGTTGATCGCGATTATATCATTGGAGTGGGCTTGGTAGCTGGTTATTGATAGCCCTCTCGCGGGGATGCAAATAATCGTTCGATCCGGGCTAGTTCGTATTAGGACGGGAAAGAAATCGGATCCATTTGGGCTTTAGTCATGAGCCAGCGACATTGTTTAATTGTTTCGGACCACGAACGAATCACCATCTCGCCACGGAAAGAGATCATTAAACGATCGTTGTGGGTTATAGTAATATCTCGACGATAGTGTCGTAAAGTTATGACTGTTTCGATAATTGGAAGCTGTAAAAGCATTCTCTCTCTCTTTCTCGTTCGCTCGTTCTCTGTCTTCGCTTCGTTGATCGTACGGCCCTGATGGTACGAGCCATTCGACAGTTTAATATTATTAAAGTGATATTGAATATGAATAGCTGATCGGTTTTTATGGAAATATAAACGAACCTTCAGAAATGAGTACGTTGATTTCGCGACTAGTTATTAAAATAATTGTAAATTCATTAGAAATGAATTATTGTGTCAATTATTATTCATAAGTCAAACCTGTATGTAGATATTTCTATTTTTCCTTTTGCACATTTTTATCTATTCCCATTCCGTCTGTGGAGATATTTAAATGTCAATATCGTTCCAACTTCCATTTGAATAAAAATTAAAAAAAATGCAATAGCCATGTTATTGCACTGAGTTTTATCGTAATTTTATTGAAATTCAGAATTATGTTATTGGAAATTAAATTAAGACGCACTAATTTTAAAATCATTCCACGTTATTTTTGTAATATTACGTTTTTACATGCTTGTACTCTACTTTTTTCTTGTTCCTTATTCACTCAAGCATCGGAAGTATCGATAAAATCTATATGTCAAAAAATAATATTCGCATAAAATCAATTCTCATATCGTACAATTTCGTATACTTACTTTTCCAATTATTATTAAAATTGTTCCCAAATTCTAAAAAAAATCTACAGTCATATAGTCTGTGGTAAATTAAGTGTTAATGTTTCTTTGAAATAAACCGCGCGACGGCCATTTTATAACCTAAAACAGAATATACGAATAGAAACTAAATTTCGACACCGGTAGGTTTAATGGTAACCTAAATTTTAAGATAAAGTAAAATGTTGTTTCGAAATAATTCGTGCATCGGTCACCGGCCATTTCATAACCTAAAACAGGATACACGAACGGAAATAGAATTCGGATACCGATAGATTTAGCGTTAAACAGAATGTCTCTTCGAAATAATTCGTGCAACGGTCAACGGCCATTTCATAACCTAAAAGGTACACGAACGGAAACAGAATTCGAACACTAGTAAGCTTAACGTTAAACCAAATTTTGACATAAAATGAAATGTCGCTTCGAAATAATTCGTGCATCGGTCACCGGCCATTTCATAACCTAAAACAAGATACACGAACGGAAACTGAATTCCGACAGTCCGAGCAGCCGGGAATCAAAACTGAAACTCGCGAATGGAACGTGTCCCAGAGAACACTCGGATTCCCGAGTCCGTGGAAACGGAAAAATTCCCGACGATAAATATACGAAATTGCCTTTGAATTGGAGAACGGCAGTTCTCGGGGATCGATCGCGTTGGCCGCGAACGAAAAGGTAAACCGCTGCCGCGGCGAGGCTGGGTCGCGGGGTGGGGGGCGTGAGTAAATATCTGAGGCTGTTATTCGCGGAAGGACAGGAGTGCCGTGGTCGTATGCGAAATTTCCCACGGCGTGTGCGCGATTGAATCGCGCGGGCTGACGGGCGTTACGTAATGCGAACGTTGGAGCTCGAAAAACAATCGGTACGCGGACACTCAATCAGCATGCGACCCGTCGAAAACGTTCTTTGCAATCGAGCATACACGGGTTTAATTGGCTGTAGAGCGGACGCGCACGTACGAAACGCGACACGCCATTGTACTGCGTACGGTCCAATTTGCGACGCGGATTCACCCCCTGATCGGCCGTCACAATTAAAGTCGTAAAATCGTAGGCTAATGGCGTCGTTACATTAATTCCGACTGGCATTGCACGCGAAAACAAGAAAGCCTCGACGTTGTCCGCGAAAAAT
This sequence comes from Eufriesea mexicana, assembly GCF_001483705.2. NCBI lineage: Eukaryota > Metazoa > Arthropoda > Insecta > Hymenoptera > Apidae > Eufriesea > Eufriesea mexicana. The sequence goes on from NW_016912869.1 coordinate 171,927, forward strand.
TCGTATAGGCCACGGTACCTAGGTATCTATGTGCGAGTGTTTGTGTTGTTCATGTTGATCAAGATATGGATCGTCATATGAACGGGAGTATAGACACGATGAGATTAAATATGTACGAATACATTGGAGTTCGTGTGCGGTTAGCAGGTACATATGAGATTTTTTTAAATGACGATGAGGTTGCTCGTGGATGATGTGCAGCAGGATGGATCTTATTATTCGACCACCAATAATTGTTCGCGACACTCCTTAGAAATATGTCGTAAGACGAAAAAGTAACCTATGCGAAATTGGAAATTTTTTAATTTTTTGTAATTGGAATTTCGATTTAACAAGCCATTTCTATGAGTACAATATATAGGAATGATTATAGATAACCTAGTCATCTCTGAAATGATTCGAGATAATACTAATACAATTGTTTTCTGAAAAATTGCTACCAATTACATATTTAATTAAAATAATGTCTATATTACAATTTATGCATTCTTTCCAATCATTAATTTTATGTGAATAATGGGTTAAGAAAAAAGAGAAATTAAAAATTATAGTGATTCATATAAAATAAAGAAAGTTGGCAAGAAAATGGGTTCTAGAAAAATAAAAGTTCTCATAAGATTGAGAAATAGGAATATAAAAATTGTTTATTCCCTTTTTAACTCTCTCGGGGAATAGTAACGAGTAAATCCGGCAGGTGGCCACCGAGCGGCCGCCATTATCTTCGTCACGTGAAATGGTTGTTTTGACATAGCGTCCAGCATACTCATTTTTTCTCGGTTTTTGTCGCAAAGATTTTCGATTATCGCGTAAAATTTTCTCTCAACGAGTAAAGATCCATTTTATAAATAAATCTATTTCTTCGAAATAACTGGCCATCTTCATTCATCCAAGCCTCCGTATATCGCATAACTCACGAGCAACCCATTTTCCTTGCTCATCCTATGCGAGCCAAATGACGAATAATGGTCAAATGGCGTACTTTCATTCGAAGTACTATTTTTCTTGGTATTTGTCGTGGATTATTCCCACTTAAAACATCATCACTGCTGACATTCCTGCGAACGAAAAATCACCAGCCTTGAATTTTATGAACAGAACTCTACTAACATTTATACTACCTTCTCTATATGTTAATTTATGTTTTCAGGACATTCGTGTCACCTTTTTCAAATTTAAACACATATAAACGAATAATATGGGATATTCTCGTTATTCATGATCCTACTGAACCTTGTTAACATTCGACGCACGTTTATTACAACCGATTTCTTCTCCTTTAATGTGCCCGATAACAATCGACGATAGGACGAAATTTATGTGGCACTAGCCCATCAGATTCGAAAACCCAAGTAACAATAAAATTTATCCTTTAATTTCGCAACGACTTCGTGAACGTTATTAATTTTTTATTAATCGTTTGCACCACGGAGATGGAGTGCAGTAGCTTCCTGTCCAGTTTGTTCAACGTGTATTCGAAAGAGGGGTATTAAACGGTGTGGAAGTAACGCTAACAAGATCATTTACATAGCCGTTCTTCTTGGAAGTAATACTTAAAATATTTAAAAAATATTTCCATTACCCATTTCACATTTTCCTAACCCAATTAGTACTATTTCATAATTTATTATTATTATTTATAATAATTATTATTATTTTATAATTCCCTATTATTTTATTTATTATAATTTTATTTTATAATT
>NW_016912869.1:175782-206906 GCF_001483705.2 Eufriesea mexicana
AAATTTATTAACACTGTTATAAAATTCTGCAGAATAAAAATACGCAAGAGAGGAAATATAATAATTTTGCCTAGAGTTTGTACACATTCGAGACACGTTACACACACATTTGTTACTCGACTGTTGGCACGTGCCCATATTAGTACGAATTTACAGTTTATTTATACACATAATTTCTTATTCACGCGGCAGGCTGACTACGTAATATGTTTGTTAACGAAACAATAGCGAGACAACAGTATTTGTCCATCACTTGTTACCGCGTTTTAAAAAGCCCTTTAGAGTTGCAAAACACGAGTCCGGCTGGTATTCATGCATATTGTTCGCGTTACCTCCAAAGTGTACTTTGTGCATACGTTCAGAGTTGAATCTCAAACATCGTCGATGCTCGAAGAGCGCAAATACTCTCGTTTTATTTTTACCCTTGCCTCGAGACCACGTGGGTGTCAGCTCCCGTGGATTTTTGCAAAATTCGCCCGTTCGCTTGCGTGCCCGGCCATTCGTTAACGCGACGTAATTATTGGCTAAACGTGGAATATTGCCCGCGAAAGGGAAGCCCTTCGAGAGACGTTTATTTCTCTCTTTACGATGCAAAATAAATTATTCCACAGGTGTATGAAGCTAAACACTCGTAGGAAATATATCAGGTGCTAAAGAGACGTTTTAAGAACCTTATAAACATGTTATAGCGCTCTTTAAAGTGGGCAAAAAGTGTCGCATAAACGCGGTCCTAAAGATTAATAAACCTGTTAAGATGAAATGTGACTGCTCCAATCCTATGACCGATCTGTTTCCGTTATGGAATATACGACACTAATTTAGAACTGTTAAATTTCTTTTGTCGACATCTTTTCCGCTGCTCGTTACGATTTAATAATTTATTCCACAGGCACGTGTTTCATCGAATAGAGTCACCTGTGCAAGGTAATAAATTAAATATATTAGGTTGGCAACTAAGTGACTGCGGATTTTAAGTAAGATGGAAAATACAACATTTTTTAGCGAATCTCAGATTTTGGTGTCGTCTGAGCTGGTTCATCTTGCATCATCCACGATCTTTTCCGATTAACGTTGTTATAAACTATCCACTTTTCGTCGCCAGTTATCAGTCGTTTCAGAAATCGATCAATTTCGTTGCATTTCAGAAGCGAATCGCAGATGCTAATGCATTGCGTCAAATGAATTTCCTTAAGCTGATCGAGTTTCTTGACATAGCCAAGCCGTTTTAATTTCTTTTTAATGCATGTACGCGATACATTGAGCTTCTCTGCAATCTCACGTGTTGTGCTATAACGATCTGAATCGATAATGGCCTCGATATGGGTCTCGTCAACTTCAACTGGACGGCCAGATTGTTGCGCATTTTTCAGTGAAAAATCACCAGAATGAAATTTGGCAAACCAATTTTGACACTGTCTTTCTTTCGAGGCTTCATTCCCGTTTACGGCACGTAACTTCTTGCGTGCTTGCGATGCGTTCTTGCCTTTTCGGAAATAAAACGATAAAATATGTCCGAAATGCGCGTCTTGTTCTTCCATTTTTAAATTGGGATAAAAACGAAACTAAATAACTAATCGATACAATTTTTCAACTAAATTAAAGGCGGAAGTCCAAACAACAAGGAAACAATATAAGTTAGGTGCCTTGAACACGTTGACAAAACAAAAGAATGTGCAAAAGCCATCTATTGACAAAATCACTTAGTTGCCAACCCAATATTTCGAGGAGGATTTACTATACTGCCATATTCCCTGTAACTCGTTCACGATAAATAATTTACCGTAAAAAGCTTGCTTTGTCTGCGAATTAAGCAAAATTCGTGTATATGCATTAACAATTCACGAGAATGTTGTAATTTTTTTTTTGGGGTACGAGTAATCACTATATGCATAGTGATAAAGGAAATTTATAATACTGAACAGTATACTTTATTAATCACTGTAATTTATTCCACGTAAATAATTTGTGCTGGAGAAGTTTATTTTTGAATTAAAATAATTTTTGAATTGAAGGAAGTTTGTGTGACAGGTTTATGAAAATATTTCCATGGTATTTTGAAATAAGTAGATATTATATCCAAGATAATAAAGAAAATTTATTTTATGATCGATGAGCTGTTGTAATATTACTTATAGCAATTAAGGATAAATGAATTATTTGTATTATAACGATAAATCGAAAATCGTATTTTGTCCTGCAAGAGCTGATTGTTACATCAATTGTTCCAACAGGGAAATCACGATTGCAGAGGAATTTTGGGAGACTGTAAATCTCATTTATATTAACGCACGATAATGTTCAATTGGATATTGTGCGGCAAATTAATGTTACTCGATCATTTTATTGCATCGCTTGGAAGAATAAATAAATCATTATTTTAATCCTCTCAGAGTTATAACCAGCGTATTCAATAAAGCATTTAATAATAAATAGTAATAAATAAGCATAAACATATTTCTTTTTTAAATAACTTAAAATAAAAATATAAAATAATATCATCAGCATTTTTATTAGATTTTTAACATAACGTACTAAATTAAAAAAGAAAGAAATGAAAAATATAAAGTACGTATAAATATTATTTATTCCTCAAAAAGAAATATTAATTTTCATATTTAAATAAGAGTAAACATATTTGAAATAAATAAGTTGAAGATACAAATATAAAATAATTTCATTAGCATTTTCATTAGATTTTTAGCATAGTGTATTAAATTAAAAAGAAAACAGAGAAATATAAAGTGTATATAAATATTATATATTCCTAAAAGGAGAATATTAATTTTATTTAAAAAAAGAAAAGAATAAATAGTATATGTAGATATATTATTCGTTCCTAAAATTTAATAACAGTGTTTAAACAACACAATTACAAGATTATTGAAAAGATAAGAGTGTAGAATAAATAATAATTTTAAACGTGACGAGTATTTTTAGATATTCTTTCACGTCCCATATAACGACACGTATATTTTAATACTGCAAAACTGGGTTTATTTCGTGGACCCTCTTCTTCGGTAGGAAGCATAAACTCTACCGCTTTATAGTCGTCCCACGTTCGAATGTAGAACGTTTGGTAAATGAAAACCAAATAGGAATAAACGAAAAGTTTAACGTCGTCCCGGTCGGTACATTATGCTCCGGTCGCGACGTTATCGATACGTTAAATACGTTGTTTTATTATTAAACATGGCCGCGCACTTAAGCACGCTTGATTGAATATATTATTATGCGTTGCAATTACGAATTCTGGAGTATTTCGGGGACGGTATAAAATGCATTCAATGAGCAGAAGTCGATATTAACCTGAAAATATCGTGACATTCCGAGTAGTTGTTCGAACTCGAATCATTTCACGTGGTGTGTGATAATTTATCCTGATACGCATCCTTGCTCGACTCGATACCCGACATATTAAAAATCCTGAGAATTCTCTGAAGCAAGATGCAAAATATTTAAAGGAAACAACCTTCTTATATATAAAATTGAATAATTATATGAACAAAATGTACCTTTTGAGGTTAGGTTCTCTATATTATTGCTATTTACCTCTATTCTATTCTTTTTCATCATATTAGTGATATATAATTAATATAAAATTTGGAGATCTAGATCTTTTCTTTATAAAGAATATATGTTACTACGCAATTTATTTTACTTTTAATAAATAAATAAAATGGAACTTATTTTATACCATTTGCAGTGTTGCAATATAGACGTTTCTAACAAAAATTCACCCATTATTTGAAATATTGTGATTAATAAATTAACAAGAAAGATGGATGTGGATATTATCTGACGAAGAAAAGAAAGGAAAATGGAGAATCTATTATTCCATTGGAACCATTATTCTTCACGAACTCCTTACACTCGTTTTGTATTTTTACATCGGGGAATATCAATTTACAGACACATTGAAAATTATGCAATCACGTTTCGCTGGAAAAATACGAGCCGGCCGAAGATTGCTTTCAAAGAACGAATTATCGCTTGTAATTCACCGGTCGCTTTTGGTGCAACGATCCGCTAAGGGAACAGTCACTTTTAATTAACCATTTTTCATCCGCGTTGGACCCACGCGAAAGGTCGATGAATTCTGTTGTGCAACCATCTTGCATCTCGCATTCAATTATTCGCTGCACCGTGAACGAACAGGAACGAAAAGAACGGTTGGATTAAAAATAAAAGAGAGGAGGAAAAAATGGCAGCGTTTGTCTCTCGATGAACACCGGTCACTGGCCCGTTAAAGCCATGGTATTAAGGCCGTTCCTGTCGAGGAACGATGTCTAGTTTGCCAGGAAAATGGATTAAATGCGCGGTTTCCATCGCCTGATCGTGATTATATCGTTTGTAACATACAACGTATGAAACAATTCTGTGTGGAAAATTGTACACTTTGTTGGAGATTATCAAAATTTAATTCCGATCTTGGAATTTTTAATGGCTTTACAATTTTTCATTTTTAATCTTGATTCTGCCACTGGATAAGATGTTCCACTTGGCGAAGTTGATTAAGAATAGGTGATACGAGAACAAGTGTATCACACTTTGGAGGTTAGGAGTTTGTTTCGGTTGGAGAGCTGCTGGTAGTATAATTAGTTATACCACTGTTTCTCAATGGGGTTTCTCCACCATCTAACCTGGCAAGGCTACGAGAAAATGTGGACAAATTTGGGGCCCCAGATTTATATAAATTTTGTATAAATAAATATCTATATTTATCTTTTATAAATTTTGGGATATGGAAAAATTTGGGGGCCTTATATTGGTACGAATTTTGGGGCCTTAGATTTATATAAATTTTGTATAAATAAATATCTATATATATATACATATATCTTTTATAAGTTTTGGGATATGGACAAATTTGGAGGCCTTATATTTGTACGAATTTTGGGGCCTCAGATTTATATAAATTTTATATAAATAAATATCTATATTTATCTTTTATAAATTTTTGGGATATGGAAAAATAGGAGAAGAGGAGCCATAAGTCAGAAATAGATTGAGAAGTTCTAGTGTACAGAAAATATTTTTCTTGTAAATCTAAATTCAACTAAAAATTAGAAAATTATTTTGCACATAGGTATATGTAATAAAAATTTGTTATGTACTTTTTAACGAGTCTTAATATTTGATAAATATATTATCCTTTATTTAAAAGATTGGCTAAATTTGTTGATCGTTAGAAAATTCTTATGAAATTACATTACAATCAAAAGAATCACTTATGGTATTTTCTATTATCGTATATTATTTGACTTGTAAGTGATGCTCGATGAGCTGCATTCCGCCATTCCCAGCATTACGGCCAGCTACTTCAGAGGTCAAGTAGCGACACACAGATATTGATGGTATGTTTACTAGTTCCCAGTTACACGTATGCTTACATAATAAATTAGTCACCGGTGACAAGTGTTCCAATTAGTCACGCGAATAATTAAATAATTATTTTCCAGACATTATTAAAGCAACATTTTCAAAGAAATAAATCTCCCAATTACACGAGGCCAACCCCGAAAATCTCCAATTCTTATAAATTTCAATTATCAACCTCCACTGAAACCCCTCTCATACGTTAAACCCTCAATAACTCCTCTCACATCTTACAACCAATTTCATCGCGCAGTCCGCCATTAATATTTGCATCGATCGTCATAAATAAAGACGTCCCTCGATATCCGAGTGCCTACCAGAGCAACGAGACCAATAAATTCCGTCCTCCGTGATTCGCGAATCGGGCACGATCTTGATCCCAGGCAGCGCAGGCCATCTGGCGACACGATTTCGAAACGATCGCGAAACGAACCGATCACGGTGCAATTTTATTCAATATCTGCGCGGCGTGTCGCGTAAGTGGGCAAGATTAGCGTTTAAGGTGATCATCGTTGATGAGCGGCTCGCCAGAAGGAGAACGAATAATAGACTGGTCGCGGTGGGGGGAACACGTTCTGATTGAGTTAACCGCCGGCAGACGTCGTTATACGCCGACTCGTGGACTCGCGACGCCAAGGCCGGCCGCCACGAATACGTGTAATCTCGACGTCGTATTCAGGTCGTTCTTAATTAACCTGCCAGTGCCCCGATGCCACGACAAAACTTCCACGTATCTCGTCCGCCACTCGTCCACGACCTCTGTAAGCCGATACATCCTTCGCGATGGGAGATGATCCCCGCTTTAAAATAGAGCTTCTATATTCGTCGGTGTCTCGTGGGAAACAAAAACAGATTCGACGCTTCGAAACAATGGAAAACGATACGGGTGACCTTGCACTTAGGTTTCTTCCACGCTTTTTTATTCTTTTCTTTTTTGCGTTTCAACCGTCGTTTCTCTTCGGCGAATGGGGGCATCGCGCGTTCCTGCCGGGCGGCAGGGGTGGGGATAGGGACTCTGCTCGATACCTATCGAATTTCGTATCTCGATCTTTCGCTAGTGAGTCATTTAGGTTAGGACGAGATCTGTTCGTGCGGATGGATTATTTCAACGGAATATCGTTTTTAATATTTGACAGATAGTAGTAATAGATTTCGAGGTTAGGATCACTGATGTTGGTAATTTTGTGAATTTGTTTATTTGTGTATCGATAATATTAATTACTACTTTAATATTATAGCATTAATTTGTGTTTGGCGATTTGAGATTTTGAGGTTAAACTCATTCCAAATTTGAATTTATGTATTTATGTATTGATAATATTAATTATCGCATTATGAAAGTATTATTTTATAGTACATATGTCATATATATTGCAGTATTATTATGTTTATAGTATTAATTTATGTGTTTATAGGGAGAAATTTTCAAGGTGGTTTAGAGGTTAGAAATTGAATCGCCATAGTGTGGTTCTGTGTTAATGGCTGTATGAGCTATCTTAAGAATTAATTTAGCCATAGAATTGAATGGGAGGAAGTGTGATGAAAATGAAAATAGTTTAGTAATTTAGTAACACAAATAAATAAGATGTTAAAATATGACGAGGATAAAAATAATTATTACACGATTATAATGGAACGTATGTTTTTTTTCGGATATAAAGAGATCTGCGTGAACCGACACATTCTTTTTTTTTTCTTTGACCGTGTAATTTTCTCAGCCAAGATAATCTGCCGGTTGTAATAATACGCGAAGAGAGAATTTATAAATATTATTTCGTTCATTTTACGTAATTTACTACTCGTGTCTGCACGTACGAGAGGCAGATGCAGATGGAGATACCGTCACATCAAATTATAGCAAACAGCCTTCTGGGAACCTTACGTTTTTGACGTTGATCGAATTAAGATAGCGCTGTTATTCTTTATTTCGACAATGATCCCGATTTTTTATTTCTTTCGGGTCTCGTCGTAGAAACGGATATTCACCTTGAATTAAATTATTCATCTTCCAGTCCAAAGTATTTTCTTCTCCAAACATTCACGCGAAAATTATATATATTATACTATACTATATAAATACATTATGTTATATATAAATTATATATACAAATGTGTTATATAATATGTATATACGTATATTGGGTATGTGGTAACTAGAGGTAAGTGACAGAAAGTTATTCTACGTGCAAAAATAAGTGGAAAAGATAGAATACAATTTTACTTTTTGACACTTGGTTTTCGAGATATTTGAGGTTAAAAATTCATGGGGTGCGCGCTGCTATATTTAACCTACTCTTAAATGTTTCTTACATTTTTATACGGATATTAAGTAGATCGTATGAGAGAATGATACAAAGGATGATTGCTTTTTTAGCCTCACAAAATTAAAATTTTATTCTTGAAATTTCCATGAAATTTCAAATTTATATTTCTCGAAAACGAAGCCTTCAGCGAAAAAATTTTATTCTTCCTTTTCGACTTATTTTTGAACATAGAATAACCTTCTGTCCATTAATTACCTGGCACCCTGTGTATAGAACCGTGTCACACAGTAATACAGATAATTTATTAGTAAAAGATTGACCTGAATTCTGTAAAACGGAACGTTATTAAACGTCCACTTTGATGAATCCTTTTTACCTGTATTTCTTCATGGCTGTACACCATGTACTTACATATATGTTTGCCAATGGTATTAACTCTTTCAAGATCGTTGACGTACCGTTACGTCCATTTCTATGCCAAAGAAGTTAGCCGATAATTACCGCGTCTCTTCGTGTGCAATTAGTTACTCGTTTTCCTATTACAGACAATTACCGATGTTAGTTGCGAAACCAGTCGAGTCGAATAATTGCAAACAGCATTTAAACACTTTTTTGCGGAAACCCATTTGCTGCAGACCATATCACTCGTAACACATCGATCGTGTAGCAATGATACTACGTACAAAAGGCAAACGCCAATTTATATTCGCAAACCTATACTTCGTACATCGTAACACTAATAAATTCACGGAAACTTCAGAATTTTATCCCCAAGTAACCTTTTCCTGCCTGGAAACTCGCCCCAAAACGGAGCTTCCCTAGCTTGCGCGCTTAAAGCGTTAAAATATCCCTCAGACAGGTAATTTCTTTGGCAGAAGTTCGACGGGAATTTATTTCGCGCTGAAACTGCCGGTGGTAGCCAGTCGAAGTTAGTTTCCTCCCAATTAGGCAGTCACGAGGACGTGAATATTAACCGACATGCTCCCATCAAGGATATCGATACCCGCGAACTTTGTTTCGGTGTTATCGACCCGTAGATCGTCAGGTTATGCAAATCGTCTGTCTTCGTTCCACTGCTAGTTCCTGTGGTATCGCTATCTCAGTGACGAAAGCCGCCAATAAAGGCAACCGCGAGAACCTCGCAATCCCCGGAACACTAGCGCCTCGCGCGCACCGAACTACGTGGACTTACGTAAGTGGACCCCGAAAAGCCGTGGGCCAACATCGGTGGTCGCGAAAGCCGTCTTTGCATTAGGAAACCTTTAATCGGCACACTGATCGGGAGTAAATCGATTTGTGGCTGTTCAACTGAAAAGTTTGTAGTAGCTTCACGTCGTTCGCTGATTTTATCGTTTAATTCTTCGGCACTCGTGTTCGTGATACGTATATGGTCACGTCGAATCGCCTAATTTGTGCGTGACAGTCACCGAGCATAATTGGTGCGATTGTTCCCTTAAATAGAGAATGAAAAATTGTAATAATTTTTTTAATTTGAAATATTGCGCTCTATATTTTATATCTTAACAAAAATAACGCATAGGCTATTGAAAAATGTTACAAACGCGTTGCAATATTCTCAGTATATTTGAATTATCGCAAACGAAGATTGTGCACGTGTAAGCGTTAAGAGGTTAAAATGGATAATGTGCTATGTACGTATTTGTCATGCGGCGTTGGTAAAACAGTAAGTGAGCAAGAGTAGTCTGATTACACTATTTGATTTCCTTTTGGAACCTACAACCATATTGGCTTTGATACATAGACCGAGCCATTTAACTTAGTAGTTGATTTTAATTGCTGGTTTTTGACCATACATAGCTTTCGATTCACCATTCGATCCTCTTTTAAATTGCACGATCGAGTGTTACTTATTCCTATTAAGAAACTCACAATCTCGATGAAAAGGACCAAATGAAGGCAAAATAACGATTATATTTTATATCTCCATTTATACAATTTATACCATTTTAAATTTGAAGTACTTTTTCATGTATCAAATGGTATATAAATAATTTTATGTAACAGATTTAAATGCACACCCTGTATATCGTCACTGTATTGCATAAAAGAGTGCACAATTGTCTCAACAAATGCAATCTGTCTTCGATACAACCAATCATTTCGCGCTCCTTTGATGAATCACCAGGACTATGCATATCGAATCAACGTACATACAATTTCGCACTCGCGCCATCTACGAATGTAGATGTCTCCGCATCGAACTACAAACGACACCGCTAGGTGGTCCGACGGGAGATCGATGAATGAGCATCTCTCATTGGAGATGCGATCAGAAATCGTTTCTACTCGATCGGCGCCGTGTTTACACCGCCACTCAGGGTCGCAAGTTGGCCAATGTAAACGCGGCTTAAGACTGCGGATAAGCCGCCGGTGTGGAGCGCGATCTCAGCGCCACGCCATAATTGGCGCGAGCGCGGCGCGGCAGCGAAGCTCGGAAAGGGCCCGCGCAACGAGGATCCGCGAAGGGGAAGAACCGAGAGAGATGGCGCTCGCGTGGAAGGGAGGAGGAAGAGCTCGGCGACTCATGAATCTCATGATCGATGCTCGCGCACGGAGTTAAAACGTGGCCAAGTTGGAAGGCCACGGGCCGATGTCCGGTAATGGTCGTCCACGGGCTTCACCGTGTTACGTGTCAGCCCGTGAGACGTTCCGCGGCAATTTACGGCTGCGTACACAGTGCCATTACGACGCGTCGTAAATAAGACGATGGCACGCCGGACGCGGCGCTGTACACACGGCTCGCCGCGATGCTTCGTCATTTTTAACGCTCGTTATGCGTGGGCGTCGTTAATTTCTGGTCCACGGTCGCGCGTTTTTGCCGCGCCGTTTTTGCCACACGGTATTTTCGAGGCCACCTCGCGGGGTGCGCCTTTGGGTCGGCGATCGGACGATGTTTGGGAGGAAACGGGCCGCGTTGCTTCGTTAACGACGAGCAAATTAGGGATCGTGTAGTTGTTTCGGCATTGGGACTGGATCTGTCTTCTACGCTTGGGTTATGTGCACGGTTATGGTTGTAGAGACGCTTCGGTGTATACTTGTGTTTCTTATTTCGGAAACGTGTAAGTGGGTGGTATCGCGGGGTTCGTGAAATTGGATTTTGTTTCCATGTCGAGGAATATGTTATTGGTTATTGGGGTTGGCTGGTGGATGACTGATAGTAATTTGGGACGTTTCGAGAAATATATGGAAATTATTTTTCGTAGTTTTCATGTATTTTATTTAAAGTATTGTTATTAAGAATGTAGAGAATATTGATTGATTAGTAATACATCGTTACAAATTTCAATTGAATTTGTTGCTATGTTAATAATTCGTGGAATAGTTATACTTGGATGATTGTGATTTTGTAATTGTTAATTAATTTTTTCCAGTTAATTTTTTGCAATAATTTTAAAAACGAAGAGATTAATAAATGTATATTAGGTGTCGAGGAATATGTTATTGGTTATTGGGATTGGATGGTGAATGACTGGGACGTTTCGAGAAATATATGGAAATTATTTTTCGTAGTTTTCATGTATTTTATTTAAAGTATTGTTATTAAGAATGTAGAGAATATTAATTGATTAGTAATACCTCGTTGCAAATTTCAATTGAATTTGTTGCTATGTTAATAATTCGTGTAATAGTTATACTTGGATGATTATGATTTTGTAATTGTTAATTAATTTTTTCCAGTTAATTTTTTGCAATAAGTTTAAAAACGAAGAGATTAATAAATGTATATTAGGTGTCGAGGAATATGTTATTGCTTATTGGGATTGGGTGGTGGATGACAGTGCTAGTATTTTGGGACGTTTTGAGAAATATATGGAAATTATTTTTCGTAGTTTTCATGCATTTTATTTAAAGTATTGTTATTAAGAACGTAAAGAATATTGATTAGTTAGTAATTGCTTTCTGCAAATTTCAACTGAATTTGTTACTGTGTTAGATGATTATGAGTTTGAAATTGTCGCTTAATTTCTTCCAGCTAAATTTTTGCAATAATTTCAAAAACGAAAAGATTAATAGAAATGTACTTCTTGTTAATAAAACTATTACCAAGTGTATTATATCCGTAATATACGATTGAAATAACTTTTTAATTCGATTTCAAGTGCAGTCAGTGGATTCGAAATACATTTTATGAATCTGACAGGGAAAGAAATGTGGGTCACTTCGGCATAGCGAAGCCGTTCCGAAACCGGTATATCCTGAAAAGGACAATAGCAGTGTCCATTATAGTCATCATCCCATAACAATCGCGACATTACAATGCGCAGCTATTCGCAACAAAAAGCAAAGTTTTTATGAAAATGATTGAATCAAATCATTACAGCATCACGTCTTGCTCGACTGCGCTCGCTATTCACGTTCCATAATAATGATTTATACTCCCTTTAATCGCTGTATCATCGCATCAACATTACCCATCAATTCATATTTCCTCGATCACTGTTCACTCGCATTCATCAAAACCTAATTTAACATTTTACAATAAACTACTGATTAAACACGCGGATACACGAACAACCGTGCAGCGATAACGATAATTAATAACACCTATCGTTACCACCCATGCAACAACGATTGACCGACCTTACAAAATGCTATTAATTACACTCAATCTCGGGACACTAATTACCCCAGTTACCGGCGACAAAATCCACCCCCCCCCCGCCGGTCCCCCGACATCCCAGATTTCCAGCGTCCATTTTCCAGCCTGGACATTTTCTTGAATTATCTCGGCCTCGTTATTGCTCCCGCGAAATTGCCTAATTTACGCGAATAAATACCAAGCTGTTTGCGAATCAAATTGTTCGCGTGGGCGGAGGACACACGTGCGCCTGGCTGCAATTACGCGTAATTGGATAATTATCGGAACGTTCGGCGAATTGTTCCAATAACCGGAATTTAAACGTCCGATGCATAATACATCGACGTGGCCGGGACGTGACGGAAAACGGCGGACAGATGGCGCGGCGGTCGCGCCGCGCTCCGCAGCGCCACGCGGCGGGCAAATGTCGGCCGTAGGCGGGATACCCAGTTTCATTACACGATTCCGCCTCTTTATTTCAATGTCCATGGCCCGTATAGTCGATCTCCATTATCCCGTGTGTCTCGAGGGTCGTAGCCGGATCGCTTGAACAAATGCCAAAGGTTATTCCCTCGTAAACTCGCTACGTTATATACCGTGCACCCCTAGCTCCACCTGGCGGCCAGAACGCGAGGCTCTTTACGGGGCTTCGTTTCAATCCGCTCTTTACGAACTGATACAAAACCTCGGAATTACGTACGCACACGCGTTCAACCATAAGTCCCACCGAAATATACGTAAAGCGTGACGCGCGCGCCTCGACTGCTTTATTCGACGGCTTATCCCGGCCAGTTCTTCCATTTGCAATCGTATCGCCGGGATTATCGATGAAGCCTGTTCGAGGATGAGCCTGGTTAAGCGCGAACCCCACGGTTCCCACAGATCCCCAATTGATCTACCGTTGTGTACACCGGGTATACACAGGGGACACGATCGGACGAGTAACTAACGACTGGCCTATGTTCTTGTTTCAGGTTGCGACACGACCTTGGAGCCCGGATCAGGGCAAGACGCGGGAGATGACCAAGCTGTGCAACCATAAGAGGAAACTTTTGCTGCCGACCACGGCGGCCGGCAGCCCTGTTGCATCCTGTACACCGGCGGTGTCCTCCTCGGCTTTGTCCGCCGGCCAGCCCGCAACCGCGATCCACGTGAACGCGGACTCGCCCACATCGCCTGACAAAGCCAGGAAAGGTAAGAGCGCGACCTTGCTTCTACCGATCCCCGCGACCGATTTCGATCAGGGCGATTGGATCTTTGTTGTAGCCGGGTCTCTGATTATGAGTTTTTCTATCTTTGAGATTTGCATAAGTTTCTTTCTCTTTACTTATTTTCTTTCGTTATTAAGGTAAATTTTATGGTTTGAGGAAAAAGAGAGGTTATGTTTGAGAGAAGTATTTTACTGTGGTAAATGTTTTAGTATCTAGGTCTGAACTCATTGAATCTTTGTCGTATCAGGATCTCTGATGATGAGTTTTCCTTTCTTTGAGAATTACATAAGTTTCTTTCTTTCTCATTTCTTTCTTTACTTTTTTTCTTTCGTTGTTGAAGTAAATCATATGGTTTGAAGTAAAAGAGAGGTTATGTTTGGAAGATATGTTTTATTGTTGTAAATACTTTAGAATCTGTGTCTAAATTTATTAAATCTCTGTTATACTGTTGTCTTTGATGATGAGTTTTCCTTTCTTTGAGATTTACATGAGTTTCTTTCTTTTTCCTTTCTTTTCTTTCGCTGCTAGGGTAAATCTTATGATTTGAGGTAAAGGGAGAGGTTATGTTTGGAAGAAATGTTTTATTGTTGTAAATACTTTAGAGTCTGCGTCCGAATTTATTAAATCTCTGTTATACTGTGGTCTTTGATGATGTGTTTTCCTTTCTTTGAGATTTGCATAAGTTTCTTTTTCCCTCCTTTCTTTCTTTTTTCTTTCGTTGTTGGAGTAAATCATATGGTTTGAAGTAAAGGGGAGGTTATGTTTGGAAGAAATGTTTTATTGTTGTAAATATTTTAGAATCAGTGTCTAAATTTATTAAATCTCTGTTATACTGTGGTCTCTGATGATGAATTTTTCTTTTTTTGAGATTTGCATAAGTTTCTTTCTCTTTTCTTTTCTTCTTTCGTTACTAGGGTAAATCTTATGATTTGAGTTAAAGGGAGAGGTAATATTTGGGAAAAATATTTTGTAGTTTGGGTCTGAATTCATTGAATCTCTGTTATACCATGGTCTCTGACAATGAGTTTTTCTTTTTTTAAGATATGCATAAGTTTCTTTCTCCTACTTTTCCTTATTTTTTTAATTCGTTGTTAGAGTAAATCTTATAGTTTGATTTAAAATGGAGATAATGCTTGGAAGGAATGTTTTATTGTCTGGGTCTGACAGATGGGGGAAGAAATTGTAGATCGTGGATAAGTTTTTCGCGAACTAGGGAAATTGAGGGCAAAAGGAGGAACGTTTGAGATTTAATCTTATGGTGGTATGAAAAATGGAGGGAATAAAGATTTGGAATTTATCGTATTGGAAGATACGTTCGTTTATTTACTTTATAATTTTTCTGATACGTGATTTTGTATCATTTTTCCATTCATTTCCTATTAATGGAGTTAATCATATAAACAGTAACACGAGAAATAGTGGGATGTGTAGCATTTCGAAGTTTAATGAAATATTTGTCGATGAACTGTCTATACCAGGAATGCAAAGTAAAATACAAGACAGGAAATGAACAAAAAGGGGGAAATATTTTTATTAAATACCAAGTTAGATTTGAAGGTAGATTTTAATACCAGAATATCTGAAATTAAAAAAATTTGTAAATCCCCATAAAGCGCGAAAAAGAGAGAGAAAACGTAATACGCCAAAAATCTGATGAAAGTGCGATAAAAGAATTCTTAATTAAATTTCATTCAACAGCGTGCATTTAATCTCACTTCATCGAAATATATATCGAAATAAAATTGATTTACCAATCTTTTGTGTAATTTCAACAATAAATTGTTGTAAATAAAGCATTATTTGTCTGATTTAAAAAATTAAAAATTTGTACATAAAGTTTTAAACATCAAATTAGAAATTTTAAACACAATAATGGCTCCCTATCGTGTCATATAAACTATAGTAAGTGTTCCGTGACGCTACTGGCAATTTATGTCAAACAAATTTTTATGGGGTTTCGCAATTTTGCTCTAGTTTATAAATGTTCCATATTAATTAAAATTTTCTTCGTTTTCTTTGAAATCTTCTCTAAAATATATATATATATTTTTAGTTTCAATACATCTGAATGATAAAACAAGCCTCCTATCTCAAAAACACAATCTTCTAAAAATATTTTCACCTTCAAATCAATTTAATTTATTAATTTTTGTTATTCTCACTCGTACTTACAAATTCGTAAGTATCAAATTTTTACTATAATCAACACTCATGCAGCTGTCATTTAAAATAAGTATAATTCATTATACAAACTTGAAAATCCAAGAAAATAGGTTTCTTCTAAAACCTATTAATTTAAAATTAATAAATAATTTCGAAGAGAAGCACCATCTATTGTAAAAATCCCATACTATTTATAAACAATTTTAAAAATTTGATATCACTTCTCCAACAACTAAATGTGTCAAACATATTCGTGGATGCAAGCATGAAACTAATTTTTCTAAATCACTGAAACGACATTTTCAGAAAAGGTCCCTATTCTTTAACCCTTTGGACTCGAAGATTTCTTCGTTATGAAGATGCAATTCGAAGCTCATCTTAGATTTTTATAAGTTCACTGCTACTCCTTATGCTAAAATTAAGAAAAGAAAATCGTGAATTTGCGTGATAAACGAACGAATAGAGTAATTTTATTTCGATGTTCTTAATATAATTATCATTACCCATTATTTAAGTTATAGCATTAAAACAAACGGTGACTGAGAGTCACCTCTCGAGTGCACAGGGTTAATAGTGTCAACAGAATAATCATACGTTAGGATTCGTTTAATATAATTATATTTATTTATATTACACAATCTTCCTAGTACCAAATCACCGTGATAATTACCATTATCCATTATTTAATTTATAGCATTAAAGCAAACGGTGACTGAGAGTCACCTCTCGAGTGCACAGGGTCAATAGTATCAACAGAATAATCATACGTTAGGATTCGTTTAATATAATTATATTTATTTATATTACACAATCTTCCTAGTACCAAATCACCGTGATAATTAACATTATCCATTATTTAATTTATAGCATTAAAACAAACGGTGACTAAGAGTCACCTCTCGGGTGCAAAGGGTTAATTTTCGAAAATTGTTGAAGAAATAATATCTACAAATATTTTTTCGCCACCACTTCTCCCACGAAACTCCTGGCCCCCCCGTTCGTTATTCAAGTTCGACGCCAATGCGTTACACGCTCCACGCCGTGCGTCATTCCAAAGCAAGATCTAAAATCACATCCTTCCCTCCTCTGTCCCAAAACAAACCTACCCTCTCCACTCCAACCCCAATCACGCACCCCACGAGTCGCTAGTAATAAATTCAAGCGGCTCCGGCAAGACACTGGCACGCCAGTCGAATAACAAACACAGTATCGAAGTAGCCCAATTAGACCAGGCACTCTCCGTCCTCTTGCCATCCATCCTCGCCAGGGAAATCGCGTGGAAAGAATTTTTCCTGCTCGCCCCTCGGTCGATCGATCAAAATCAGAATTTTCCCCCGGGAAAAGTTTCTTGGCCGCTTCTCCAACGAGCCGCGAACTCGTCGAACTCGATCGCATTATACATACTCGCCAATCAATCTCGCGTATATACCAGCCTCACCCCCGCCAGGGGTGGTCGCGACGCACCCCCGTACACATCCTCCGGCCCGTCGATATATACCCCCCCCGGAGAAGAAGTTTCCCCCATCGATCCGTCGTATTAACAAAGTTGCTGTAGCCGGTTCCGGTAGTCAGAGCGGCGCGCCATAATCGCCGGGAACGTTTATTCACCGTCGCAGCAGAAAACACGCGGCGAGAACTTTTATTGGGAGGACGACCGAAAGTTTCACCGCTGGTGCGCGCGGCGGCCGCTCGCGGCGCTACGAGCGCGCCGTGATCATTAGGGCGCTGCGAGCGGCGGGGAAAAAAGTTGCCGCGAAGAAGAAAAGGAAGGGCGAAATTGCGACATTAGCGGGGTCTGTTGCCACCACCCTTCTCTCTTTCTTTCGTCTGCTCCCCTCCCCCTCCGACCATGCGGTCCTTTTCGCGTACAGAGAGACGGCATTAAAGCGGCCGATGTCGGTGAAAAAAGGGGACGGAGGTGGGAAGCAACGGCGGCGCTAGTAGTAAGCTCGTGGACGGAGGCGTTGGCCCGGGGTAGGGTGGAATGATGTATCACCGTGGCGGCTAAACTCTCCGTCCGGATTTCATTACTAAATCCTATAACCGACCGAGCGAGACCGAGTCTTTTATTTTATTTTCCCTCTCCCTTCCTTTTTCCCCGCTTTTTCTCTAGTCTTGCTTCCACCCCCTCCCCTCGGCCGCCCTTTGCTTCTTTATTCTCTTTTTTCGTCTTTTCCTTTCTTCATCGCGTCGCTAATTAAACGGCTGTTATTCCGAGCGAGTCTGTGCATATAGCGCGGGAGGGAGCGAGAGCGAGGGGGGAGGCGGAGGAAGGGGGTGGGAAACAATGGCGCGCCTCCTGCATTGAAATTCGTCGAGTGTGTTTTGATCGCTCGCTGGTTTCTGGGGCTAAGGGATTTAAAGGGCAGCGTTGCTGATTCTTAATCGCTCGCCAACTTTCCACCTGTGTTTCATTTCTGCTTTTGTGCAACGAGTTGGGTTTTTATTCTTACGGCGGTTTCATCGTGGCTCCAGTTCGGTTGGGAATTAAGGGGTACCGAGGTTCAGAACTGGTTTCGGCTTTGTGCGATGCCAGGCTAATAATGGTTGCTTTAATTTTCATGCAGTTTGGTTATGCGCGATGCTTGCTTTCAGTGTACAGGTATTATTGGATTTTCTAATTATCCGAAATACCATCGGATGCTTCGTGGCATTGTCGTTTGATCTGCTGGATGAGACTCGAATTGTTGGCATTTTTTCAAATTCTTGCTTACAGATATTTCGTTATTAATTTATCTTTGGAAATTCGAAATACGCGGATCTGTTTTAAATTCTCGTTTATACGTGTTTCATTGTTAATCTATTTTTTGAAATTTTAATTATTTGGATCTCTCTTAATTAGTTGTTTGTGAATATTACGTTATTAATTTATTTTTTGAAATGCGAAATATTTGAAACTTTTTTTAATTCTTGTTTATAAATATTTCATTGCTAATTTATTTTTTGAAATGTGAAATATTTGAGTCTTTTTTTAATTCTTGTTTATAAATATTTTATTATTAATTTATTTTTTGAAACGTGAAATATTTGCATCCTCTTTAGGTAGTTGTTTATAGATATTTTATTGTTAATTTAATGTTTGGAATTTGAAATATTTGGATCTTTCTTAAATTCTTGTTTATAGATATTTCATTCTTAATCTATTTTTTGGAATTTGAAATATTTGGATCTTATTAAAATTGTTATCTATACATGTTCCAATGTTAATTTAATTTTTGGAAGGAATTATTGTGAATTTACTATGTAAATTTTTGGCTCACGAACTCGTTCATAATAATTTTCTAATTATCCACGATATAATCAAATTTTTGATACTATGATAATTTGATTTGCCCCAAGAAGCTCAACAAAAACTTTCGAGTCTATTTTATTAGGTTGATAGAAAAATAATTTCGTTTTGCTTCTTTCCCATCTCCAATTAAATAACCTACATAAAACCTAAATCATCGCTGCATGCAAAATATTTATTATCAAGACATAGAACATAGTCAGTGCTTTCGAACGATATATAACACAACCGCATTTACAATTTATTCCAATATCAAGCTGCAAAAGTGGAAAATTATTTTTCTATCAACCAAATACATTCATACTTACAAATATTTCGTTATTCCTCAAAATCCAACCACAGACTGTCGATACTAAATTTCTGCCATCCCTCTCCACGCAGCATCTCACCCCATCCACAACATAATTCCAAAAGTTCCACTCTCCAGTTTTCTCCATCGCTTAAAACTCCGAGTCTTTCGAATACTTTCACGAGCGTCGGTGGATGTACTTACACAAGTCGCGAGCTGTGTTTCCATGGGACTTTATGGGGCCGTTTTAACGTCGTCCCTCCCGCCCTTGTTCACGGGCGTCGCTTCGATTCCAATTTTCCGGTGATATAAAACGACGCGGTCCGAGAAAACGTCACCCAGCCCTTCTCTAACCCTCTTTCACCCCCGATCCCCCATAACCACCCTCTATCGAGCATTTCGACGGAGGTAATACGTTCGCGCGGTGTGCAAACACACACCCCCTGAGTTCACGAGCGTGGCAGGGAAAATAAAAGGAATAAGCCACGCAAGGTAGTGGTGGAATCGAATGAATCTTTATCGTCGTCGCTCTCCCACGTGTACGGATCTCAATAACGAAAGTCGATTTCATTTCTCCTCTCTTCTTTTCGGCTTCGCCCGGTTCCGCCTGGGGGTGGCTTTCACGGGGTTTTCCAAGAGCCTGGGTCTAGGAACGAAACTCGATCGACGCTATTAATGGAATTCCGACGACTGGTTAGTCGTATATCTGGGTTTATCTCCGGTTTTTAATATGCGTTCATCTTGCAGGTTGCGTGGCTCGTTGGGTGGCAGCGTGATTGAAATTGGTATGCTAATATTAAGGTGTTTTATATCGGGTGAACCGTGTAACGTCATCCGCTCGTTTGACTTCGATTATTCGGTTTAGTTGATGTTGTAGCGTTCTATTTATCGAATCCCTTCGATGTCCTAGAACGCTTATTACGCTCCAAATTAATATCGCGTGACTAGTTGTAATAATAAGGATCCCGAAGTGTACGTTGATAAAAGAGAGCGTTTATTTATAGAAAAGTATAGAATAGTTATAATGGAGACGTTGAACGGAGTACCGTTTCGAACACGCGTTTATACGTGTAAGTAAGATGTTTCAAGGATCGGTGTCGAAGACGAACCGATTTCTCGAATTTGATCTATGTCGTGTCTCGTCGCGTCCTGTCCGGTGTTTTCTCCAGTTTAGTTCCGATTGGGCAAAATAAACGTTGGTGGTGGAAAAGTAAGGAGTTTTAATTGGACAGAGGGTGTGACGGAAGGACCTTTGGCTAAGGAGTAGGAAACTGTCAAGGAGCCGATTTTTGATGGTCAATGACGCGATTCATAAGTGGTGTCCGTCCGTCGCTTGTTGGGTCTGTCACGCGTGGGTCCCATCTGTCGAGTCTGGTACTTGTAAAAATTCCTAAACTTTCGCCTTTGCCTTTGCAACTTAATCCGCTGGAACGGCGGTGAGGCACATCTATCCTCCGGAATTGCAGTCGCGATATAAAATATATCGTGAACCGTTAGGTCTGTTAAAAGTGTAAGCCTTGGAATAAAAATCATGTTATAAACACGCTCTCCGGGACGGAAGTGGCCGGTCATATATGACCACCGTGGCAGTCAAAGTGTTAATGTATAATTTTCCACGACTATGGAAGGAATCAGCTAATTAAAAATGAAAATGACAGAAATTGTCATGTTGGTGACAGTCAATTAAATGACAAATGAAGATAGATTAAATGGGCATAAATGTGTAATAAATGTATATAATCACATTTTGTCGTGTGTCTCGTATACACTCTATTTTTAATCTTAATCTATGTATTTCAAAAGATAAGAAGTATAAAAAAATTCGCAAGTCATTATCTTGCTTCTGAACATTGTAACTGTACTATTACCTCGACTAGTAGGTCATACCCCATAAATCAAGCAGTCTATCGTTAGCTAGCAACTGTGAGGGGTTGACAGGTGGAATAACTATGCATCGCCTATCGTTGCCTTTTAAACAGTTCATTCGGACAAGGTATTATAGATGTCACTATTCGAGTCCAGCAACTATAAGAAAATTTATTCTTAGCCTTTTCATAACTCAATTCGATACTCGTCATCGGATCAATGAAGAACCACCCCTGAATTACGAAAACGGTATATACGGGAATGTCACTTTATTATATATATATACACACTAGAAGCCAAAAAGATGAAAAAGAAGTGCAAATCTTTGTTAATTAATTCTAACAAGAATAAACAAAGAATGAAAAATAAAAATGCGAATTTTTGTTAATTAATTCGAACGTAGATAGTACTTGCAAGCATGTCAGTATTCAGAGTTACAAGAATCAAAAGAAAAGGAATAAAAGTGCAAACTTTGGTTAATTAATTCTAACTAAGACAATAGCACAGGGATGTCACTATACATAGACACAAAAATAATAAAAATAAATAAATAAAAGTGCAAACTTTAGTTAATTAATTCTAACTAAGACAATAGATATAGGGATGTCACTATTCATAGACATCAAAAATTTTAAAAAAGTGAAAGATAAAAGTTAAATCTTTGTTAATTTCTAACTTTGTTAAATTCTAACTAAAGCAGTAGCTACAGGGATGTCGCTATTCATAGACGCCAAAAATAAAAAAAAAAAAAAAAAAAAAAAAATAAAGTGTAAACCTGTGTTAATTAATTCAAACTAAAACAGTAACTGCAGAGATGTCACTATTCATAGACACCAAAAATAAAAAAAAGAATAAAAATGTAAACCTTTGTTAATTAATTCAAACTAAAACGGTAACTGCAGCAATGCCACTATTCATGGGTACAAAAGTAAAAAATAAAGGTACAAACCTCTGTTAATTAATTCTAACTAAGACAATAGCTACAGGGATGTCACTATTCGTAGCTACCAAAATCAAAAAAAAAAAAAAAAAAAAAAAAAGATAAAAGTGCAAACCTTTGTTAATTAACTCTAACTGAAATGGTAGCTACAGGGATGTCACTATTCATAGACACCAAAAATTGAACAAAAGTGAAAGATAAAAGCTAAACCTTTGTTAATTAATTCCAACTAGAACAGTAGCTACAGGGTTGTCACTATTCATAGATACCAAGAATAAAAAAAAAATAAAAATGAAAGTGCACATCTTTCTTAATTAACTCCAACTAAAATTTTAGCTGCAGGGATGTCACTATTCATGGATACAAAAATAAAAAAATAAAAGTATAAACCATTATTACTTAATTCTAACTGTGTCGCTCAAGAGATGTCACGATTCATAAATAGAAAAATAAAAATAAGAAAACGTACTTTTTCTGACTATTTTTAATCATCTTTTACATTACGTACTAAAGAATCCCGAATTGAACAAAATGGTGTCGTACTTAACCCTTTTGCATCGAAGCGCGGAATATTCCGCGAGTTATGACTGTCGTCTATCACCGAGCGCGGAATATTCCGCGAGCTACGACGGTCGCCTATCACCGAGCGCGGAAAAATCCGCGAGCTACGACCGTCTCTTATCACCGAGCGCGGAATAATCCGCGAGCGGACTTTTTCCGTTACCAGTTGCCGAATATTCTTCATATGCCACAGATCACGTTTCATCCCTTTTGTGAGCATCTCATCTACATCGGTTCATTATATTCTTACCAAGTTTTACTTTTGTTGTGAAAATCCTTTTAACTGCCATTACGAGTAGGTGCTGATACTGGCTAGTCAGTTGAACGTCACTGATGCCTGAACACGGCACCTTAAGTAGAGCCATGATGCAAATGGGTTAAATTATTCCATCGAAGGCGTAACGTCTTGTCTGTAATAAACCTTCGTGGCTTCTTTCGCGGGGTTTTACACCGGGAATCGTGACACGTTAACGAGGTCGATCGCTCTCGACTTCGCGTTTTCCTTGTCCCGCTGAACAATTTTCCGCGATAAACAGGCCCACCCTGTTACTCGATCGATCACGGCCGCGTTACGACGGCGCGATACGCTTTGCGCCGTTTGATGTCCCGAAGGAAGCGATTTCACAGGGAGCGAGCTCCTAACTACCTGCAACTTTTCGTTCACCGTCTTGCCCTGGGAATAGGCCACCTGCTACATCTTCACGGTCTTGCGATAAATCTGCGTCCCATCTTCAGGAAATCGGTGTACAGGCTGATTCCGACTGCGTGTGTCTTCTTTCACTGTGATTCGGGCAAACGGGGTTGGTGAAAGAGGATTATATCCTTGGGATTATGGTTGCTTCGAAACTAACGTGATTTGGGTGCATTTTCATATCGCAATATGATTATAGCAATTATCTTTTTGGGTAGATTTAAATTTGCAATTTTTGGTGGAGCAATTTTCACTTTTCTTTTAATATAAGCAGGTTCTTTTGTTACTTTTGGGCTGGATGGTGATGGGGTGATATGGTTGGAAAATTATTATTTTTCGAGTTTCTCAGTGGGTTTTAAATTGATTGGCATTTTGCTGGGGAGATTGGAGGATGAAGGAATAAGTTATTTATGTAAATTTATTTCTGTAAAAAAATTAGCTCACCACGATATTAGTCGAAAATGTCAATATAATTGAATTTTTCAGTCAAATTCTATTGAATTGTAATGGCTATAACAATTCAATAGGATTTTCTTCTTTTATTTATGTAAAAAATTTAGCTCACCACGATATTAGTCGAAAATGTCAATATAATTGAATTTTTCAGTCAATGATAGAAATTGTGTAGATGCAGTCTGGATTGTTGTTATTATGAAAATTGTTGTGACGAAGTGTTCAGCCATCGTCTTTAGCACTAGAACTAGTGACCTGTAAATATGGTATAAATAGATCATAGTTAAAGTGATACGATGGAAGTAAATAAGTATGTTTATTACAGCCCTGTCTTAATAAGCGTTAATATTAATTTTGACAAAAATAGTTATATATCTTTGGGAATTTTGAGAATAAAATATTTTAAGTCTGAAGTATTAGCAGAAAATAAATTGTGGATTAATACTTAACAAATTAATTATTGTTTGATCTACTACTTACTCTAATATGAAAATTTATTTTTAATTTTTATCTATTTTGAAGCAGGTGAAATACAATTTGTAAAAGATAGTACGCCTTTTTCCACACGTTTCAAAATATTTATCTATCCTTAATTTCATACCTGTCTGAATTATGAGAACAAAAATTTTAAATTCGATAATTTCGATTAATTTATCAATTTCAATTTGGAAAATTAAAGTATTTCTCTTCCACTAATATATACAAAGAAGAAGAAGAGAAAGATGGAAAGCGAATGGAATTGACAAAAATTCCAGTTACTAGAACAAAGAAAATTCATCAGTAATTGAAACAAGTAAACTATAACAATTAATTTTCAACTAGTTCACCAATTTAAATCTCAAAAATATTCATCCACTAATACAAGCAAAAAGGAAAAAAAGAAAATGGAAAACAAATGAAATTGGCAAAAATTCGTTACCAGAAAAAAAGAAAATTCATCAATAATTAAAACGAATAAACTATAGTTAACTACGATAACAATTAATTTTCAACTACTTTCCGAATTTAAATTTCAAAAAATAAAATATTCCTCTTTCAATAATACACACAAAGGAGAAGGAAAAGATGGAATTGACAAAAATTCCAATCGCTGGAAAAAAAGAAAATTTATCCATAATTAAAAGGAGTAAACGATGACAATTAATTTGGATTCCTTCACCAATTTAAATCTCAAAAAATAAAATATTCCTCTTCCAACAATCATAGAAAAAAAGAAAAAGAAACAGGAAACCGAATGGAATTGATAAAAATTCCAATCACTAGAAAGAAGGAAAATTCCTCAATAATTAAAACGAGTAAATCATAATTAACTACTATAACAATTAATTTCGACTCCTTCCCCAATTTAAATCTCAACAAATAAAATATTCCTCTGCCAATAATACACAAACAGAAAGAAAGCCAAAGAAAATGGAAACCGAATGGAATTGACAAAAATTCCAGTCACTAGAACAAAGAAAATTTACCAATAATTGAAACGAGTAAACTATAGTTAGCTACGATAACAATTAATTTCGATTAATTCACCAATTTAAATTTCAAAAAATAAAATATTCCTCTGCCAATAATACACGCACAAAAAGAAAGAAAAAGAAAATGGAAACCGAATGGAATTGACAAGAATTCCAGTCACTAGAACAAAGAAAATTCTTCAGTAATTAAAACGAGTAAATCATAATTAACTACTATAACAATTAATTTCGACTCCTTTGCCAATTTAAATCTCAAAAAATAAAATATTCATCCACTAATTACAAGCAAAAAGGAAAAAAAGAAAATGGAAAAGAACCGAAATTGACAAAAATTCGTCACCAGAAACCAGAAAATTCATAAAGAACCAAAGCAAGCAAACCAGGTTGCTGAACATAATTTGATCGAAGCAGTGGGAAGATAGCCGAAAGCGTGTGCGACGCGCGAGTCGCAGACAGAGTTTAAAGCCTACTCAGGCAAACCCTCAGACGATGCACAAATTTGCATTCGTCTGTCTCCGTTGCTACAATCCCGTGACGGGACAGAAGGCCTCTCCATCGGTGTTAGGGTTGCAGAGGCCGGCTCGCGGCCGGAAGAGGAACCAATCGGCCTGCTCGTGTCTTCTTATCGTCCGGGGCGATCAATAAGTCCCGGGAGGAGGAAAGAATCCGCTCACCATTCGCTGCCAGCGACGTCAACGCGACGATGTTAGTTTGGATGAGGCTGCTGGTGGGGGTCTCTGTAGGCAGGAAGGAGAACGAGGACAGGGCGGGTGGTAGCCGATGGTGGTGGCGGCGGTGGTGGTGGTGGTGGTAGCGACAGACAGAGAGTTGATAAGGGTTAATTTCGTACGAAGAGGCAGCGGCGCCACGGCCCCTAGCCCCGAATGGGCGAAGAGAGAAGAGGAACTGCGGTCCAACGTCTGTGTCCGGTTGTGATTCTTGCGCCTGCCCCGAGTGATGTTCACCCCCGCCGACACCGTTTCAAACCACCTCCGGCTCGTCCTCGACCGACGTCCTGTTGTGGTCGCGCAAGCGCATTTTACCCTGCTTCCGTTTAGTCCGCATCAACGGCTCGGCCACGTCGTTACGTCCGATCCACGCTGGGATCCTCATGAGCGAACCGGGGCAAGTAGTCCTTGGCCGAGGTTCAATTGGGTATCAGTGATTCGAGTGCCTTCGAATCCCGTCATAAGCTTCAGCCCTGGCCGACCAGTTCTGCCCTTGTGGGACTTCCTCCACCGGAAGATCGTTATAATTATGGTCGTTGGCTCGCTTCGGGATCGCTTGGTCCCTCTATCGAGATCCGCTGCCGTCCGGCCTGCTACTTCGATCTCTGTCTGTACGGGGTTGCTCGGCAGCCATGGGAACAATCTTTGGTTAGCAATTCGGATAATATTACGGATAATGTTGTGTGTTGCGAGAGATATTAGCAGAATGATTCCTTATTTTCGCAGTTGGATAGTTTTATTTCGGCTCGGTCTTTTATTTTAGCTCGGAGGTCGTATTTCCAGAGATTAAATCTGCTCTCCGATGCAGGCTATGTAATCGTCGTCCCTGCTTCGCCGGCTTTAATGGCGGCAACGCTTACAGCCATGAGCCATTGGCTGCAGATTTTTCGGCTGCAACTGGGCAGAGGGATTTTACGCGTTCACGCGAACCGACCCCCTCCGAAAGCCGCAGAATGCTTCGAAGATTTTACGCAAATCTTCACCCCCTTGGAAATCGGGTTAAACTACCGTCGTTGCACACAACTTGGCCTTACTCTCCTAGGTGGATTCATTATTACATCCACCCTCTGCCTCTTTCGCCCAACCTTCTCCTCGCTCTCTTCGCCCTCCTTCTCCCGCTCCCGAATTATCTTCCCCCATTGAAGCCGTGGAGAATAATTATCCGCTGTAGGCTTACGGATAAAAGACCGCCATTGAAAACCATCCCCTTTGCCACCCTTTGCCATTCTGCTCTCTGTTATCCTCGTAAATCAAGGTAATTTCCTAGTGTGAACGCTTGTTATGGCAGCTTGTCCGCCATCGATTCCGAGGCTCGCATAGTTCTTCTTGCATTCAAAATACGAAACAGTTATTTCTTTTATTATTTATTATTATTTCATATTTTGTGCATTATTTCTGTTAAATTTTATTTTACTTCCTTTTTCTTTCTATTTTTTAATTTTTGTTCATAATACCGTTTTTAAATGATTTTCCCCGATTCTCGTATTTTTTAATATTTTCTGCATATTTTGCGCGTAATCTGCCGAATTTTTAATATTTTCGTAAACATGGAAATTTGATAGTATAATCGCAAATGAGAATCGTGCGTACTGCAAAAATCGTAATTTAATATAATAAAAGATATCAATTATTATTACGTAAAAATACGCTAAAATATGAATTAATAATTTTGAAAGAACGTTCAGGTGATACTTAATAGGTTTCGAGAGAATCCACTGAGAAATGTTTAGGAGGGTTTATCTTCGAGACTCGTGTCTGGGAAAAATTGCGAAAAAGGACAGCGATTCGTTTACAAGTAAAATGTGGCCGGGAAGACGGGAAGGGAGTAAAACGGATAGGAATCTTGGAATTGTTACGCTAAATAGGATTTAACCTTGCGGTGGGACTTCAAATGGAACACTTGTTCATTAAGAAGCCTGAAGTAGCGGTTGAATAATAAGTGGAGGGTTAAAATTAGAATTAGGGAAATGAGTGATATTTTAATTTTTCAAGACCTTGAAGGGTGAACGCGCCTCAGAGTTCCACTAAGAATTAGTATAATTTTCCACGTCGTTGAGCATTCAACGATACAAGGTCGATCGAACGGTTCTGTAAGTGTGCGTTTCATTTTCTTTTGCAGATGGTCTGAACAAGAAGAAGAAGAGGAAAATTGGAGGCATAGGAAACATTTTCTCCGGAGTCTCGGTCTCGCAACTTATGGCACAACGCGAAAGGGCTATTGTCGCGGCATCTGGAGTGCAAGGATCGCCAGTGCCAAATGGATCGCAGGTAATTCGAGTTTCACCTTTCTCTGATCCGAAAACGCGTCATTTCGCTGTTAATAATTGTTTTATAAATATAAAATAATAAATAATCGGGTCGCGTTATTTTGTAGCAATCTCAAGTACAATATTAACTGGAGCGTTTTGTTTGTTGAATTTTAGGTGTGGCCAATTGCGATTCCAAATTTGCAAGTTCAACAAACTAATCAGCAGATCTGTCATCAGACACTAAATTCGCCTTCGCAAACTCAAGATATAAACGGCTGTGCAACGAGAAATCCTCAGCAAAGGTTAGGTCAGCATAATATGTCGGGGATGCTAATGGGAAATTCGCTGATCATGAATCAGCAAGGCGCTAATTTTAACAACATGACTCAGCAGCAACAACAGCTGCTGCAGCAGCAGCATCAACAGCTCATATTACAACAACAACAGCAACAGCAGCAACAACAGCTTATGCAACAGCATATATCTCAACAGCAACAGCAGCAACAGCAACAGCAACAAACGCAACAGTTGCTACCTCATCATCAGCAGATGCAACACATGCAAATTTTACAGCAGCATGAACAGCAACAGCATCAAAATACGATCGTTAATCAATTACCGCAGCAACAAGCTTCGCATTATCTGAATCAGTTGAATCAGCAACCGTTGCACGTGATGCAGCAACAGGAACATTTGAACCAGCAGCAGCAGCAGCAGCAACAGCAGTTGCACATGCAGCAAATGCAGAAGCATAAGATGCAGCAGCAGCAACAACAGCAGCAACACTTGACCCAAGAGGTTGAGCAACAAGTGGGCAATTACAATCCTCAGCATTCGTCGGAGAATTACGTGCATCACATGCAAGCCTCGCAAGTCACCGCTCAGTCTACGCTTCATCCGCAGTTGCACCAAATTCATCAACATCAGCTGCAGCAACAGACCCAACAGCATCAAGTCAGTCAGCACGTGATGCAGACTCAACCGGCTGATCATTTTCAGATGCAGATACAACAGTTGCAGCAACAACAGCAGCATCAGCATCAGCAACAAGTACCTCAAGTGTGCGTGCAACCCCAGTATCCGAATCAACAGTTGAATCATCATTCGTTGGACGTGATGCAGCAACAAGCCCCTGTGATGAACGCTGCTGATATGCAGAATAGACATAACCGTGCACCTTCCGTGACGGATGAAGATATAACTGCGAAGCAAATGCAGCAACAACAGCAGCAGCAGCAGCAACAGCAGCAGCAGCAGCAGCAACAGCAGCAACAGCTGCTGTTGCACAATCACGCGGTACAACGGCACCATGTCGTACAAAATGGAAACCTGTCGAATAATTCGCACGAAAACATGCAACGAATGTATACTCAGAACCAGGTTCAGTATCCTGTGAGGAATTTCGATACTTCGAAGGGAACTGTTGTAGATGTTAAACATCAGCAACAATACGCTTTATCTAATGTAGCGGGAAGGAGCCCGAATACCAATCATGCTGTTGAAGCGCAGCCTGGAATGGGACCAAACGGGCAGCCCGGTAATGTGCATTTCAACTCGAGAACACCGCCTTGGCAACAGAATCGGTCAGCCTCGGTTTCTCATCAGCCTTCCCTCGTCACGGTCCAGAACATCACTTGCAACTCCTTCGATCGTGTTCCACCTCTGCATCATCACATTCCACAAGCGTCTACCTGGACCGACGAAGTGGCGCGCAAGAAGGCCAAGTCGAGCAAGATAATGGTGAAGAAGCAGCGTCAGCACAGCGTGACAGACGTTAGGAATAACAGCCTCGATCAATCGGCTTCCAGTCCTATCGACGAGTTCAACGAAAAGAATCAACAGAACAATAATCAAATAGGTTCAACTGTGAATAGCAGTGGTCCATCGTTCTTGGAGGATCCCAGTGGCTACCTTGCACAGCAGACAGCTTTGTTGAACAGCACGATATCGAGGCAAACCGGTGTCAGTAGTTCTCAAGTGGGAATCGTGAATAACTCGAAACCTCCGCAAACGAACCACGGATCGCATTTGCCTAATAACACTTATCTTCCACAACCAAAGCCTTCCTCCGGCGCCAGCCCCACGAGCACATCGACGTTCAACTCTGTGAAAAACCACGCGACCTCGCCCGTTGTCGTGCACAGTAGCATGACACCCACTTCGAGTAGCGGAGGGACAGATTCAGAGAGTAGTCCTTGCCAGGGTTGCGTTACGAGTGCCGATACCCAATCCTACGTGCAGGATCAATACAAACAGCAGATGCAACGTCAGTACCTGATGCATTCAGATCAACGCGATGATCCTGTCACGTCGTCCACGTTTGGGGAGCAATATCAGAACAATCAACAGCAGACTGACTCGAGGCCGATCCAAGGGGGCACCGTGAGTACCAGTCACGGATCTCCAATCGGCACGAACAGTCCAGCGAATTCGGACACCCCAGCTTCGTCGACGCCTGGAATATCTCAGCCAGCGACCCCTCAAAGTCTCATCTCGTCGCAACCGTCGACGCCGCATAGTTACTCGCAACCGCCAACACCTCATTCGCATTCTACGTCTGGTCAGGTGCCATCTCAACCTCTAACGCCTCAGGCTCAGCAACCCTCACAGTCTTCAGTGAGCAGTGTTGCGCCAGAGCAACGCGCCGAAACGCCTTGCTCTGCTACAACGAGTTCAAATGTAGTTCCTTCTAGTACGACGTCGTCGCAAACATCCACCTCCGGCTCAGACGGCATGACGCCTCAAATAACGAAGAGGCAGGCCACTAGACAATCGTCCCTGGATGGTTACCAGCCGCATCCGCACACTGTGAACGCTGTTTCGAGAGTACCTATGAATCACTTTGCTGGTACATCGTCGGTAATAACCACAATGGCGAGTGGGCATACGGTTAGCAGTAATACGATCACGTCTGTGTTAGCTGGGAGAGCGAATACCGCCACGGTTTCAATAAACACGCCTTCCGGAATGCC
>NW_016912869.1:207455-214068 GCF_001483705.2 Eufriesea mexicana
CCGAATCCTGCTATACCAGATATACTCTCGACTAAGCCGCAGCATCAAGCGTCATCCACGACCCTGACGAATGTACCGACAACTGTCATTGCTACAACCTCCTCTCTTCCCAATAGCCAACCATCAATAGCAATAAGTGTCTCGAAGTCACCGTTAGAGATGGTTCAAAGTGTCGTTAGCAGTATACAGGTACCCCAGAACAGTACCAATTCGCCAGTACAACCGCAGAATCAGCAACAGCAGCAGCAACCGACGCAACAGCATCCTCAGTCCAATGTCCAGGTCCATAACGTTCTTACCTCTGGTGGAATATTGAAACACCCTGCTGGATCGACCTTACCTCCCGGTCATATATTAGTGTCCAACGGCGGTCAGCTTATAATGGCTAGCACAGGGTCAGGCATCAACGGTGTAATGGCACCGCCTCCTCCAAAAATCATTTCCAATTCCAACTCTATGCCGCCATTATCAGTGTCGCCTATGGTGACCAGTGTGACAGGCGCTGTCAGCCAGGTGATCCCCGCAGTGGGTGTAGCCCAGCAAGTTATCGGGCAGCCCACGGTGCTCGTGAACACTATTCAGACTCCTGTACTTATACAACCTGGCGTGATGACGATGGACAGTATTGGTCAGAATGTTCAAATACCGCATCTAACCGTGGCAACTGGGAACGTGATACAGAATGCTCAGTCGATCCTAGACGCGAATCAAGATGTCGCGAGGAACGTGAGTGCGAATCAAGGAATGGTGAACCGACAGCCAGCGTTACTGTCACCCGAATCGGCGATGAGTAAAAAGAAAGCGTACAAGAAACGAAAGGCCAACCCGCAGACAGTAGCCTCGATGTTGCACATTGCTTCGTCCCAACAGAACGCTGGCATGTTGATGCAGTCTCAGTCGAACTTCGCACAGCAGAACTTCCAGACTCAGAGCATCGGCGGGCCCATGTTGCAGGCTTTGACAATTGTCCCAGGAAAGGGCGGAGCACCGGCTCAATTGGTAATGAACGGACAGGCTGGTGCTGCCTCGGCACAGTTCAATGCCCAGCAAATCATCACGAATCCTCAGCCTGCTCAGCAGATCAATCTCCTGCAGCCGGAAAAAAAGGGCTGCTGGCATGGTTCAAAATTTCCCTACCATTCAACAGTTCATCGTTCCCGGTATAGGAAGCATGGTCATGTCTGCTGACGGGACGGCTACCTTGCTGCAAGACACAGGGAATATAGGTATGCAGCTGCAGATACAGAACGTGAACGGTCAGAACGTGTTGACCCCAGTGCAGAGTCACAGTGGAATATTCAATCCGAGTCAAAGCATTTTAGCAGCTGGTCCTGCTGGAATGGTCATCCGTGCACCGCAAGCAACCGGTGGCAAAATTATTCAGCAGCATAGTCCCGGCGCACAATTCCTCTCGCCGAATAGTGGCCAATTCTTGGTTAATGGGACGACGTCGTTTGGGAATCAGTTGAGTCCGATAGTAGCCAATGTCAGTCCAAATCAGCAAGTGACTTTCAATGCCTCGCAAGTGCGTCCGACGAACATGCAGGGCCAGCAGGAGTTCATACAGATGAACGGGCAGACGTTGATGGTACCGTGCGGGACAGCGCAAAATATCGCTGTCTCTTCAGCTCCTAATCAACAAAACACCACGTTCGTCCAGCAGAATACCACGATAGTGCAACAGCAAACGACCATGGTGTCTAACAATCAGATACCTAATTTTCAAGCTGCAGCTCCTAATGGAACAGCCGTTGATCCTTCGTTGAACATCGACCATAATCAGTCGTATATCTTGAGTTCTGGGATGATTCAGGGAAAGGCACCCACTTCGCCGAAAAGCAGCGTGAATTCGCCGTCGTCGGAGCAAAACGTTGAACAGCAGCAATACGTTCTCGCCAGCAGTAGCACGACTGTCGTTGAGAAAACAGCTCAACAGAGCGACCAGCACAGTCCGCTGATGGCGAGACACTCTGTTTCGACGCAGACAGCTGGAAACCAAGCGAACATGGCTCAGTCGGCTATGATGAGGCAAGGATCACCGCCGGACACTACCACGCACAGCCCGGGGAACAGCCAAAGGTCGAATAGCCCTGCTGTTGACACCACAACGCATGGAGCAGCTTCACCTGCACCACCTATTACTGCTAGGCATCACTCGTCGTCTACGGTAATCCTGCATTATTGAATAGATAACAAGACATTGTTCTTTAACTCAAATTTGTAAATACACACGTTTCCAAGTAATTTATTATTGAACTTTTGTTTCAAGCAAAATGAAAAGAATTGTTTAACTCTTAAATAAAAAAAGATTAAAGAAATGATTTTTGAATTTTTGCATATTTAATTTTGAAATAAAAAAAAATATTACGTAGTTTCTAAGTGAAGAAGAATAGGAAAACAATTATTTAATTTTAAAATAAAAAATGAAAAATGTGAGAAATATGATTGGTTAGTTTGTTTTAGACAATGTAACGTTGAACGACGTGGATTAGGAAATCATGAAAGTGATCGATTTATAATTTATAGTTACACGTTTCGTTATGATAGGTTTAAGACATCTAAATGATACTGTTTGCAACGAAATTGTTTGAGGAAATTTGTTTGAATGCGATGTTAGTTAGATAATTGGACGCGTTAAATATCAATTTGCGTTTCCAGCCAATGGTTCATTGCGTGTCAAGTAGCGAACCGGACTCAGGCGACGTGCCAGTGGCGTCGGAAGATTGGAGAATTCAGGGTATCACCACGAAAGAAATCACGCTTAGTCAGCCGGGTCTCCATGGGAAGACTTATGTGGAGTCGACGGTGACTACTGGGATCCAGGTTGGTACCCATGTAGAGCAGGTCAACCGTCATCTAACTCTAACAGACATGCACCAGCCAGCCGATACGACACACCCCGAAAACACATACGCTGACTCACAGGAGCATATGGACACTTCATCACCAAATCATTCCATATATTCAGACACAATGGACCACTCACCCGTCGAAGATCAGCTGAGCGTCACTAAAGAAATGACAGACGTCTCTTATACAGAGGTGGACGTCAATACGTTACCGGTTGTAGGTCATGGTCATTATCAGCCGATCCTCTATCATAGCCAACATTACGTTCCCAATACGAATGTTTATCGACAGCAAACTTTAGTGCCAGACCATGCGCATTACACGATGTTACCTCAGACCAAGTACGATACCAAGTCATGCGCCGAGACCGATCAGATTGACTCGCAGATATCGCAGCATCTTCCAGTGCAAGATGACGTAGATCAAAATTCGGAGGAAAAGTCATTGGAGAATCAGAGCATTGGCATTCCTTATTGTCCACAAGACGAGAATTATCAGAAATTTGTAAATATCGGTATCGCTGCGCCAGCAGGTCTCTATCCTCACTTGTATAACTATAGGTCTGATCCTAATAGCATTGCTGTCGTGAACTACTCGCCCAGTAAGCAGGCCTATATAAATCCATACATTTACAATCAATTCGTATATGCGCAAGAAGCTGACGACGGTGAGGAGACTGACTCATCGTCGGACGACTGAGCATCTTTCTTTCGTACGGGTCTATTAATTAATTTTGTACATTTTACAATTAGACATCAGTGGCATTCCCTTCTCGCAAGGGCACGATACGCGTTTCAATAGATACTATTAAGTTTGTAATTAGTTTGTATTTAACGTTATTCATTTTCACGCGCACACCTTTTGTGGCCCGAGCTATGTCCGGCTCGTTTTTAGCATTATTATTTAAAACGTACATTGCAATAATGTAACTTGTATGATCAACCGTGTATTAACGGATATCGCTAAAAAAAAAAAAACTACATGAAAAAAGAAAAAAAAAAAAGAAGAAACACGATTCTTTATAATGGCAAACAGAGAAAAAATAAATTTTTGCTAAACAATATTATTTTGACAGAAATTATCTGACATACATATTCCTAAATGTTCGAAACGAAAAAAGAGAATACCTTGCAATGAGCATGCGTAATCAGAGTTTGGATTTTGTCACCTTGGTATCATTTCTCGTTTGCATGCCCTCGAAGAATGAAATCTCAACGTGCCATATAAATTCGGCCATTGATAGCGTAGAAAACGTAAGTTTTCTATCACAGTAGATGTCATCGAACGTTCATCGTCGATATTCTTTTGTATCGCCCATTCGCGAAAAGGCTAGGCAAGCGTTTATGTCTCCGCTCTAGTCGCTGACTACTAGCGCCACCGCGCACCGTTACTCCTGACCCGAATGCTGACAAAGACGGACGACGAGTCGTGTCGCGACAGAGTGAAGTCAAACGACGCCTTCACAGCATCGGTATAGCTTTCCAATTAAACCCTCGATTTTTAACAAACGCATACACAGATACAAAATAATTTTGAAACGCTAATTGACATATTTCGTGCCACGTGGGTTGTATACATCTCAATTTAAACTTATCATTCAAAGCATTACACTGTACTGATTACTGACTACTTACTAACACAAACTTCCTTTTTCTTATTTTATAAACATATTTTAAACATTACAAAAATTACTCCATGTGTAATTTATTATATTTTCATTAAAATTAGAATTTTTTAATACTTTTGTAACGTATTGTATATTACTATTAGTGTTAACATGGGGACCACTGGACACTAACGGAAAGTGATATGAAATGAATCTGGCACGAAATGTGTTGATAACAATCTCTAAGAGATCACGTTTAAACTCATGTTCTTATCAGCAGAATCTCAACAAACCTTTGATACATAAAAAGATAGGAAAAGAAAAATATAGTGAAATAATAACCAAAAAATATTGGAAAGTTATACTAGTGCTACGAAAACCGTTCGATCTTCGTCACCAGTCCGACCACTAGCGACGCCGCGCTGCAGCAGAGGGAACTAGCGGCCCGCGAGTAGGCCGGGGACGTAAACGCTCGCCTAACCTGTTCGCAGATGAACGATATCATTCGTGTATTAAGTTAAAAATCGTTCTGTTCGAGCAGCTTTGTTTTTCTCTCTTTTCTCTTATGTTCTGTAACCCTATGTTCACTTATGTTTTTCACGCTCGGTCGAAAGAATGATGAGGATCTTGCCGGAGAAAGAGAAGGGTTTATCGAATCGAAACGAGCGATTTGGCAGACTTGATAGATTGAAATGATATTAGCATGTGACTGGTAGGCTTGTGCCTGAGTTGATCGAGTTGTATTTGACAGATCTATACGTCAGAGACGTTGAAGCAAGCGGAAGGTGTGGTGAGCACAGTGAGGTGCGAGGGCAGGGAACATGCCCTCGGCCGCGGAATCAAGCGAAAGCTGGACTCCATCCATTCCATGCATTCTACCCTGCATGAAGACCAAGATGGTCAGTATTGTATGGTATTCTTAGATATTAATCGTAAATTAGTTATATAAATAGCTCGAATATAGTGACAAACCACGTGTTGATAATCAACTTTAATAATTCATGCTAAGACTATACTAGCACTGTCGAACAGTATTACAGTATTGCCATCTGTGAAGCTTTTCGAACATTAATATCACTAAATCTTGGAAATTTATGAAAATTTTTGTTTTATATATATATATATGTGGTTATACGTAAAATTAATTTTGATGTGCATCATATACACGCATTATATATAATCTTATTATGAAAGTTATTTTATCAAAGTGGTATCTGACAGTAGTTCTCCATTGACAAGTAATGTAAATAATAGGATTGAATTTAATGCATGGTAATGATAGAGATATAAGTTACATAATGATGATTTCACGTTGCTTGTCGATGATTACTATACGGCGATCGTTAGTATTAAGAATGCTTCTGGCTCTAACATTTTCGATCGTTGATATATTATTTAGAAAAACACGTGTTCGCACTCTAATGTTTCTTCATGCTACCTCGTTACTTCGAACAGAGCATGCTTTTATTATGTACATGACCTCGCCAGTTTGTGTGTGTTTTGCTCGCTTAATTTCTGCTTCTGTTTGCTGCATGCGTAGTGGCATGATCGATTATCGCTTCTTGCATTATGTTCGCTTTGGTAACGCTTTCCAAGCGATGTCCAAGATTTATTCATCTCTGAAGTTGATACGATTGGTCGAAAAAGAAAGCACTCTCGCGCGTCACTTAATTTTCGGATCTTCTCGTTATTTTCGTAAATCTTACTCGTGCAAAGGAGTATTTTCTTCTCAAAGATTCTTCACTTTGCCAACTATTTTATTTTACCATTTGTGTGGCTCTGTATTTACGTCTGCATTAAAAATAATTCCTTTTCAAAACGATAACTATTTTCGCCAAATTTTTCGTTCTTTAATCACTGAATCGTAATACCGTTTAACCAAAAAAATAAAAAAAGAAAAAAAAACTCGGAGTAATCGAGATGAAAGATCCTTAATAACTTTTCACAAGAATCCAAAGCAGGTAAGTGGTGTCAATACTAAACATTTTGTCCGTCAAAGAGATCCCAGGAGACTCGATGCTTTGCTTAAAAAAGAAAAAAGAAAAAAGAAAAAAAAAAGAGAAAATACCGGCCGTAATGTGAAATTAATAAATTGTAAATAATATTCATCGGAAGGATTTGTTTCGTTCCTTTTTTTTTTTTTTTTTTTTTTTTTTT
>NW_016912869.1:214567-217616 GCF_001483705.2 Eufriesea mexicana
CCTTTTTTTTTTTTTTTATTTTATTTTTTCTACTAATTGGCTGTCAGGTTTGTTAATATCATTGTCCACGCAATTGTCACGTACCATTGAGGGATCCAAGGGGCTTTTTTCAGTCATACACAAGTTCATTTTCGGCGTGGGTGTGGCTCACCGGTTTTATTTATTGCGGCATTTCTTGTACATAATCATCCTCACGTTTCTCGTGTCGCATGCGCATAATCTCTGGGAGGGATTATTGTTTTCGCCCTGGCCGCGCGAACTCAGGAACACTGGAACGTGCGCGAAAATTTGTCACGTAAATCCGCGGCTTTATCACCTACGTAACTCGCAGTGTACCGAACGAGAGTCTGGAATTTACGATTCACCGTTTAAACCTGTGAAAATGGCGAAAAAGTAAAAAAAAATAAATAAATAAATAAATAAAAACGTAAACAAATGAATAAGTACCGATCCAACGCCATTTTACGATCGAGTCCACGTCGGTATTTCACTTACGATTCAGAGTCACAGGATAAACGCGCGTACGCGTTGGACGTCGCGTAACCTAAACACCAGACGTATAGGTTATGTTTGGCGGGAGCGCGCGATTGGTCGTCAGCCGCGAATAGAAGAGATCGATGGACGAAGTCATTGCATGTGCTCGAACCATCTGATACCTCATTTTGCCACTGATCTTGCCTACCACCATTTGAATGAAGCTACTAATCATTTTTTAACGAGCACACGCGCGAGCAAGAAGCACACTTGAAAAACAGTAAGACAGCCCTACACATACAGACGTAGTGGTATCAGTTAGGAGATTTGAAGAATAATCCCATCCGTAAGGCACGCACCAAGAGCATACTCATTTCGCTGTTATGCGTCATGCACTTATTGATCAAAATTAACACACAGTTTTAACCAGACGAAGTACTCGCGGGATCGTGTCGTCGCGTTAAACGAATTCGAATTTTTGCTGTTCGAGAAGATAGCCCATTGCTTCCATGGCATATCTAACCTCAAAAATTCACGAAATCGGTACGTCATAACCAATCCCGTATCAAATTGAAATTAATCACGCTATATTAAATGAGCCGTTCATCCGTCAAATCGTTTAACTTCACCTAACCAAAAACTTCTTCAAAAAAAATTGAAGTTAAAATAGAAATTTATTTTAAATAGTCATAATTAAGTATCCATCTACTTCCTTTGGTCCAAAATTAAAGAAAAATCAAAGGAGTGGAATTAACTTTGACCCCTGAACGTCTCAAATATCGTCGTGTAACGAAAGTTTTCGAAATTTAAAAAATCAAAGGAATTAATTTTCGCCTTTGAGCATTTTTGTTCTCTGAAAGGGAATTTCCGAAATTTCGAGGAAAACACACGATCCCACGATGCTCGTCGCGCTTTCCCGGACATAAGTCTCGCAACGTTCACCGCGTTCGTGCCGCGACATCACCCTCTGGTGGCTAAGAGAGGTAGCGTGAGATAGAGCGAGAGTGGAGACATGCGTGTCAGCGAGAAAGATAGTAGAGAAAGCGAAAGAAAACACCGTGCCTTGTTTCAAAACCCTTAGTAGCCGAGGCAAAGTCGGAGGAGAAGAGCCAGAGGAAACTGGAAGTGGGTGAGCTAGTGTGGGGCGCCGCAAGAGGAAGTCCGGCCTGGCCGGGCAAGGTCGAGTCTTTGGGCCCACCGGGCACCATGACTGTCTGGGTCCGTTGGTACGGGGGCGGGGGCGGTCGGAGCCAGGTCGAGGTCAAGGCTCTCAAGTCCCTCTCCGAAGGCCTCGAGGCGCACCACCGTGCGCGAAAAAAGTTTAGGAAGTGAGTCGCACCACCTCGTTCGGGGATCAACTATCAGAAACGAGTTATCGAGCCCTCTTAGGGACAAAGGGTATCCCGGGGATGAACGATCACGTTTTACGCAACTATCACGGTACACCACGCGTTTCGCCGGTTTTTGATTTTTCACTTTTGGCTGAATTTTCATTCACATCGTGTGCCTCCCTTTGCGGGGTGTGAATATTATAACTGTTGTTGCATGAATTTTTCTTTTTTCCCTTTTTTTCGTACAGACATTCTTCGATATTACAGTACAGTGGTGAATTTAATTTTTACATTTCTTGGGGATTTTTAATTTTTTTTTTTTAATTTTATATGTTTCTGTTGTTTATTTGAAGAGGATTTTGTGTCGGATTTTGAATCACTTTCTTTATGACGAATGTGAATATATTATTTATTGCCCAGTTTTCTTATGATTTGAATTTTCTGCTTAATTTTTTGTGTATATTTTTTTAACATATAAAGGGGAGGTAGAATTTTTATATACATATATTATCAAATAATCCTTCAACTCGGGCTTTGAAATTTTAGATAATTTATTATCCTCTAGCTAAAATCTCATTTTGAGTCAAGATGTTATTTTATTAAGGAATATATTGTCTAATGAATGTTTTTCTTTTTTAGTGGTAATTTATCGAAATTTTATATAATTGTTCTCAATTTACCTTGCTTTAGGAAAGAGAAATAACTGAAAAGGCATAAATCATGCACCTAAAAGAAGTACTATGTAATGATAGAAGATGGACCCTTTTTAAATCTTTTTTTTTTTTTTTCATTTAATTCATTCTCGTTGTGTAAAGGAAGTGAAAATTTTGATGGAAAAATTCAACGATCCGGATGAATCGTCTCTGGTTGAAGGATTAATAAAAATGATAAACAATATTTTTATATATCGGTCCTTTCAATCAACGGAATACCGTGAAAAATATTTTTCAGACCGTATCTCGAATATTTGTAACGCGACCGAGCTTTCTGCAACTGAGGATAAATAACGTGATTCTGTTACGTATTTTGTTATCGTTTATCCTACTATACCCGAGATTCGTAAAAGATATATCAAATTGCAATTGATAAGTGTTTCGCAAAGTTGATCCGCACAATTAATAATTTTAAACAATATTTTCTATCTTATTCTATACATATATGTATCTATAAAATATATATTATTATAGTATTATATTATTAATGATATAAATAATATAATTAATAATAATAATATAATAGCATAT
>NW_016912869.1:219199-256617 GCF_001483705.2 Eufriesea mexicana
TGTTTCCCATATCATGTTATATACGTATATGTATTATTATATTATTATACATCCAGAAAGTATATAATACACGTATATATGTATATAATTTCAAGTCAATTTGTACAATTAAAAATTTTAAATAATGTTTCCTATATCATGTTATATACGTATATGTATTATTATATTATTATATATCCAGAAAGTATATAATACACGTATATATGTATATAATTTCAAGTTGATTTGTACAATTAAAA
Organism: Eufriesea mexicana; assembly: GCF_001483705.2. NCBI lineage: Eukaryota > Metazoa > Arthropoda > Insecta > Hymenoptera > Apidae > Eufriesea > Eufriesea mexicana. The sequence goes on from NW_016912869.1 coordinate 219,439, forward strand.
ATTTTAAATAATATTTCCTATATCATGTTATATACGTATATGTATTATTATATTATTATATATCTAAAAAATATATAATACACGTATATATATATTTTCAAGTTGATTTATATAATTAATAATTTTAAACAATATTTTCCATATTACTCTCTCTATATATATATATTAATTTATTATAGCTAGTGATTCATTATTGGACCAACTTTGTAAAGCATTTATTAACAAACCAACAGCCAATGATATCGAGTCTCTGTTAAATTTAAGGAAACCCTTGCGTAGCTGCGATTTTTAATTTCGCGATACTCGTTTAACAGTAGAAGGCTTTTAAGGTACCCCTTTTAGAAGACCCTTATTGGAAAACGCTTTTACTCTGTCTCTTTGATCGCAGTTGCGCGTTTTAGACGTATTTTAGTCTACACTCTGCAAACACATACGCAATTTTATTTATACCGCTTAGTATTGCTGTTTAAACGAAACTTTTGTCTTTCTTTGTTCAGTAGTCAATTCTTCCTAGTATCATACGCCGTTTCATGAAAAAAGAGAAAAAAGGAAAAAACAGGTTTATTGTCACGGTTACATGGCAGTTATCGAATATCGGTAAAATTTTATGAAATTCTTCTCGATGCGGATGCAGCTCGTGATGCGTGCAAAATATCGAAAGGAAAAAAGGAAAAAAACATTTTTTAAATGGACGTGACAGATTTACGGTTGAGTATCTTTTAATAATAACGCCGTTCGTCGTTCGAAATCCGCTTATGGAGGACTCGACAGCCGGATATTTAAATTTGTTTTGATTGAATCGAAGCTCTTATCGACAGTTGGAAAAAGCAATTATATGTTCAATGAAATTTTCTTTTATTTCCGTCCATGTAATAATTGCACGCTGAAAAACCGGTTAGTCAAATAGAACACCTAAATCGCGGTATTAAAGTTCAAAATGTTAACAAAATTTCAAAATTAATCTCTTCTCATTCGTTTAGCACGTTCACTGCCATGCAAGTATTACACGGTGCTCACGCAAGAGAATTTTCACCGTAATATATAACAGTACTATCAAAATTTTTATTTAATAATATTGTCCAGTTACTTAAATTTTTAATCTTCTAGTCTTCGAAGCTATTTATTTTACTTTCATCATACTAAAAATTGAAGAGTGTATATCAAAAACTACCCTTTTATCGATTCTATCAATTTTTGAAGAGAGAAAGATAGGACTTTTCCATATTCAAATTGTTTCTATAGGACCAGTAAATTTTTCCTATATCATAATTCAGGAAATACCTAGTTTTTTATAATACTAATTCTAAGTAAATTCTGACTATAATTAAAATACTAAGATTGTTACTTGAAAGCTTAAAAAGATTGGCAAGAGTTCCTTTTAACTCTTCAGTTATCCCATTCGTGTCCCCAGCGTCCACCATTGCTGCAACGGTGACCAACATGGCAGTGAACGTGTGTAGAAAGAGACTTGGACAACATAACCTAAAATTGAAACAGCTCGAGACGCGAATGACCGATACTCAATTGGACAAAAGTGCCGAGAAACAGACTTGACACAGTAGAAGTTGCAGTAACGTGAAGGGTCTATCTGCCTGTATCCTAGCCCTGGTAAACCCGTGATCGATTCGATAGCGACATCTGTCAATTCTCTTAACCAATGCCGCGGAGCCAAGTAGTCTCGTAGCTGGCGTAGAGCATCCTAGACGTATCGCGGCTTTGCTGTTGCTCACTGAAACCGTATCCAGTCATACTCGATGTTTTGTCTCGACTAACCCCACGATTTTCTCGTTTGCCCCGTTTCTTTTTCTAGAAGTCGTAAATTGAACATGCAGCTGGAGAACGCTATACAGGAGGCGATGGCAGAGCTGGACAAAGTGACGGAGCCCAGTAAGGACCAGAAAGCGACGAACAGATCGTGCAAGGTGACCGGGAGCAAGGGATCGGAGAGCAGTGGCGCTTCGAAGCAAGATGGCAAGAGGTCGTCGAAGAAGTCTGTCGCGTCGTTGAATCCTGTCGCGGCAGAGCAGAAGCAGTGTCGGTGATCCGTGTCGATCGATACTTGTACGAGCCAACTGAAGTCACGATCATGAATTTCTCTGCGAACAGAGAGCCCTGTCGAAGCTTCGGCGTTCGCGCGCCTCTTGTGGTTGAGAAACACTGACACGTGCCACTTGTTCTACGTTGTTTTTTCGACTCCTCGCTGAACCACTCGTGGCGCTAGTGTCGCGCGGAGGCTCTAGACGCGTTGTATTCGATGGAATCACCATGGCGGACATCTTTGACCGGTGTCCGGGCAAATCGGACTCGCGAAAATGCGAGATTTCGCGGGAACGCTGACTTATGGTTCCCTTCGAATACCACCGGTCGAGCTTCCGATATTCCTGGAGCTTTACGGAAATTAAAATTTCGAATTTTTTCATTTCACATAGTCGATATGGACTTCTGTATTGCGATTACGTCGTGCGAAATTCTCGTCAACGATACCGATATGTAACTATGTTATAATTGAAATTGTATAAATCACCAATGCAATTGGTTTACATTATCCGATATATTACGAGTAATTAAGAGTAGGAGAATTGATACGCGAATTTCTGATGTTTAAGATTCTTACAGTGGCTGATGTGTAATATAAGATTCGCAATACAGAAGTGACGATTGTTGAATAAAAAGAGCGTAGAATAAGCGAAATTCATTGTTGTACATACATTTTTCTTCTATTGGAGTAAATAAGGATTGTCCAATTTTAGAAACTACAGGATGCTAAAATAAGTAATATTCTTTCAAAAGAAAAGAAAAAAAAAATCAATATCGTGGTCCATAATATTCGAGAATTCTTGCGGTTGCCCTTATAGAATCAAAAGTAGTTAAAGGTAGATATCGATTATTAGTTTGACGTTTTTTCTTGTGACACGAGCAAGTTTATTTTACCTGTACATAGACGTCGATGAAAGCAGAAATGAAAGTTTTAGAAATGCTGATGAATTTTGTCATTCAACGTGTATGTTAATAGAGGGAACAGAGAGCAGAAAAGTCAATCGAATGTGATCGAAGCGACTGAAGTAGAGATAACGAGAAAATATTATGTAATCGAATTACAAAAGATTTTTATCGATCGAAAGTCGGTCGAGATACTTCTCGGCGTGATATAGGATAATTCGTCGTTATTTCACCGCAATAATTTGCCGCTAGCGAGCATGATTATAGAAGACACCATTTTCCTATTAAGCATCGCTGTTCAAAAAATTTCGTTCCTCGCGAACTGTCCACCTACTCGCTAATTCGAGAAGCAAATTGTTGCCAGATGATCGTATGTAAATCGTAAGCTGTTCTACGTCCAACAGTGACACCTGTCGGACCCCTAATTTCTTAAGGATATTTTAAAAACAATTTACTCGACGTACTCTCAGAGCGAAATCGTTGGATCGTCCACGTGGATATTTTTCTTTGGCGCCAGATTTAACAGGAAAATGGGGCGAGAATTGTAAAAATGTAATAATTGCGCAATTAGAGAGTCATTAGTGGGAAAAAAGTAATAATAATTATGTATCTATGGCCGACCTGTCATCGCGCGGAACTGGCCTACAGTATGTGTCTTCGTGTTACTTATGCACTGTAATTACATACGGATAGTAAGATCATCGAGTGATACAGGAAAGTTTTGTTCGAAGAAAAATATACGATGCGCGTTTACATAGCGGGTGCATCGATTTGTAAAAATACTGTGCAGACTATAGCTTTTCTTTTCTTCTTCTTAGTTGACACGTTTCTGTCGAACGTAGGTTTAGTAAAGACGAATGTATTTTATTCACCGACTCGAACTGTAACGAGAAAGATATACTCTGTAGCATTACGCGGGTTCGCGTGAACGAACACACACAGGCGATTCTTGCAACTTTCGAACTAGAGACGTTGTTTCGAATGTTACATTAACATTCACGGATATAGAACGTGTGATAAGGGGCATACGAGAGGTATTTGTATCTTCGAGACTTACGTAATTACGTGTAACGTAGGAGGTTAGGATTTACGATCAGGCGTTCCATTTTCGAACGACGAACACACTTTCACACGTCGCATAGTTTCGTTTCCTTTTTATTTCCTGAAAATCACGTGCAAGCGTGTACACGCTTGCATTCGGGATGCAGAGCTAGGTATGCGTAGTTTTTAAATGATATTTTTGCGAGAGAGTCAACATCACAGTACCTATAGAGAGAAATCACTGTTCCCAATCGATCATTTTTTAAACGGCTATACGTAAGTGTACGAGAAGTAATTGTTTCACAGGAACGTCATGATGTGGCGCTGCAATCTCGAATAGTCTCGACACAGCTCTTTTTAACCTCAACCGGCGTTTTCGATCCGCGTAATAATTTTTTAACGATGTATTCCTTAGATTGTAAAATAGCGTATCGATGTCGTGACACGATATTCCATGGATTAAAAGCTAAAAGAATCGTGTATATAACAAGCGATCGATTAAGTTAAAAGAAAAACTCGAGGTCTCTGCGAAGTGTCATATTCCGGTTCGAATCGAACACACGCTGAATTTTCACTTTCAACAAGACCGGTCTTTCGAGTAGCTTGAAGATAATTTTGGTTAAACGAGAATAACTTGAAGATGGAAAAATAAAACGGAAGAAGCGTGGAACGCCGAGAAAATTGAAGAATCATTGCGAGAACACTTTTCCATTTACGTGTTCTTTCTGAGTGCGTGTCCGACACGCGTTCTTATTTTAGCATTTCCTTTCATTTCTTTTCTTATTCAATCGTACGATAGCGTGTAATTCACCTTTATTTTTGTATGAACGCGAAGATTGAAAACTACACCGCATTATTCATCGCACAATTTAACTCCAAAATGCGAGAAATGTTCCTTTGAAAGCATGTACGCATAAATATGTACAAAACCACACAGAGCGAATCTTTAAAAGTTAGTAGGATATACGCAGCGAGTATTAAATGGATATTTTATTTCGTCGACTATTCAGTCGAAAAGCCATTGTCTATGAAAACATATTTCGATTCAGGAAAACCTTTCAATTAACACGTTGCTTATCAATCTTAAACGATTGAAGCTGTTTTTCATTTTCATGGTGTGTCAATAAAGCTATGAAGGATGGTGTAATGTGCACCTTTGTGTTGGTTGACATGTGCTTTTGCTATACAAATTGTGAAAAGTTTAATTAGACTTGTATCAAAGTGTTTGATTTAAAATAATGTGATAAACAACGTGTTAAGAACAAAGCATTCAATAGATCTAAACACACAACAGACAGACAATAAAGCAAATGCAAGTATCAAAAGACAAAGAGGATTGCGCGAATTCTTTTTATGACTTGTCACTTCGACTTTCGAAGGAGAACATTCTCAGTCAAATCAGTTCTATAAACTGTCGATTATTCGTTGCTAATACTATAAATACATGCAAAAAGAAGTAGTCAATCTTTCTGATAAAAAATCAAATAATTTACAAAAATTTGTATACCTTTTGCAATGATTGTAACTGTAATTTTTCTAACTGGTCTCAATATTTTACTATTAAAGGAGCCTAAAAAGTCTCCCAATATGATATTATTGTGTAAAGTATTTGAAACTTCTGAGGACCAATCACTTTCTAAATTGCTGTTTAACGATAAATGTTACTTTTACAGCAAAAGAGGAAATGGTACAAAATTTGTTAGTCCTTTTAATGTTTGATCAAACTATTTGAGCTTATTCTAAATCTCAGCTGTAAAAAATACTGATATATAAACATATTGGAGAAAGTAGTAGTCATACAAAACAAACATAAATTATGCAATAAGATATGCTTAAGAAGAACTGTTTTAGAAACATCCTGAATCTTGTCGTATAAGGCTAAGGTAAATTGAATGAATATCTTTAACTTTTCCAAGTTCAACATAATTAAGAAAGTGGAAATCTGTAGACCTCATTTCTATTATTTTCTCCAATATGTAGTCTCAATGATACATTTTCATAAGATGAATTAATATGTATATCTGTAATAATACAGAGCTTCTAAACATGTTTATGGTTATAATGAATTTTCAAAGTTTGATCGAACAGCTTATGGAAATTAGTTTCATGCAACACAGATAGTTAACAAAAGATCAAATTAGTTGAGCCACACTCACTAAAATTCTAAATGAAAGGACCACTAATATTTATGCAACAAGAAAGTGCGACTAAAACATGGGAGAATATCTTCAAAGAACAGCTGATTTTCTGTCATAGCAACGAATAATCGTCGAACGACGACGGGCACCGCGTTTTTCGCTTCAAGGTCACGTCGTTCACGCTTACTTTAATCGGTTGTTCACGCACCTCTAATTAACGACGGTACATCAAATGAAATCAAAAGCTCGCGACAAGACTGACGTGTCGTCGGGCCTATCCTCGCAACACGTTCAAATTCAAAAGTCCTCGTTCCCTTCAGTGAAACGACGACGTTTAGCAAAACGCAGCAACAAAGAGACACTTAGAGCCTCAGGAAGACCAACAAAAAAAAAAATGCATTATCTCAGATTCGTAGATTTTCGTTTTGATCAGTGGCGAAAGACATATCACCGGCCGCGGATGACGATTGTTCGAATGATCGGTATAGCTTTTTCTGATGGAAAACAACAAAGAACTATTACACAACATGGGACCGTTTAAAGATAAGGACACTTCAAATTTTACCGTTCGATTCCTTCGCCCAGTCGGCGGCCATGAGACGGAATGTGATTTCGCCTCAGGGCCCCTTGCTAGTTTCGTAACATCGATCCAGAGGTCGATTCAACACGAAGGGGCAAGTTTTTTGTCCCTTCTCCAGTAGCGTGTCAACGCGTCACGTAAAGGGGGGGATAATGAATTTATTAAAAAAATAAAATCGAAAAAAATAAAAAAAATAAAAACACAGTAAAGACTTACCTCAGTAACAGTAATGTATGCAAGAATCAAACGTCTTTATGATCGAGAGTACGTATACACCGTAGAGCCGACGTCCTTTGTATATTTTCCGTATTGTACATAATTATACATACGCCTTATCGGTAATTATCGCTGTACGATAACCGTCGACCTGCGCACTATTTAATATTTATGCGAATCATTGGGACAAGGGCTGCGACGATTAAGACAGCAGCAAAGCTCGCAGAAAAAGCGACGCGAGTCGAGATGGCACTTTTAGCGAGAATAATTTTTAATGTCACTGCGAATCGCTCTATCATACGAGTCTCGTTCTCGATCCTTTTCAATCAAACGCTGAAACGAATCACGAGTTGTGCAAGATTTTTCGAAAATCGAATTTGTACATATACGTTTGTACTATTGTTTGCGACGTTTTAACATTGTATTAGTACCCCGAGGACGGTTGGAGTAGCTCATAGCACTGTTTGTATATGTGTAATTTTTTTTCTTTTTTCATATCTGATTTATTTTCTTAGTTATTAGTTGCTCCACTTTATTAATCACTGTCCAGTCTGTGTTTTCAATTTGAGATTTGTTTTCCTAGAGAAGTAAATTTTAGCGGAAATAAATAATAATAATAAACACTTACGTATATCTATTCTTTGTGTTTTTGTTATGAAATTTTTGACGTACTGTCACTTTTCGAGATCGCTCGAAATGATTTTTTTTCTTTTTTCTTTTCTTTCACTTTTTTCGCGTATTCCTTTTGTTTCGAGAAGCAAGAAGATTTGAAAGTTGTTCACGAATATTACACATCGTCGACCAGCGTTGCTTTTTCTCCATACGAATCCCCGGTTCGTCGAATCGACGAACGCGAAGAATTGCGAGCACTATAGCGTGAAGAAATAGGCCTACGTCAATCGATACTTTATCGTTTTTTCCTCGAATTTCCTTTTCTCTTTGCGACGGGCGGACGGGTACGATAAAACAGTGACTAAAGATAGTTAAACGCGTTTAGCCAAGCGGTACGACTAGTAATTTGCGGGAAACAAATTTTTTGGAGAACTATATACCGATAGTTATCGAAGTGTGACTGAGAAGCACGAGTTTTTTCGGCAAATATTTATTACTATTATTATTTATCAAAAAGGGGGTAAAAGAAAAAAAAAAAAAGAAGAAATTGTAGTTATATCTAATGGAGCGTTTCGTTCGCTTGTTATGTTTTGAGAGAGATCTAAAAGAGGAGAGGGAGAGAGAGAGAGAGAAAGAGAAAGAAAGATGGAGCGCGAGATGACTTTTGTTTAACGTCGTGCAACGTGCGGTGAGAGTGAGAGAGACAGATGGGATACACGGGAAGAGTGACAGAGAGCGTGCGAGCGAGAGGGAAGCGTGAAGGACAGAGTGAGAACGAGAGTGGAAAGAAAATGGAACGAGGATGGCAATTTTGGCGAACGAAGGTAGTTTTAAGAAGCACCAAAAGATAAGGGAAGAGAGGAAACTGATTAAACTCGTTAGGAACAAACGATCTAACCGTGATCACGATTAACGTATAAACAAATTTAGAGGACAGCGACGAATGCACTTCTTTGGTGTACAATATGACTATTAATGCAGATAATAGCTATACATATTATGATATCATTTGTCAGTGGTATTACAATAAGAGATAATAATTTTATATTTACGAGATAGAAGGTCGTTGAATCTAATTGAGTGTAATATACGTCTGTACTATGAAAAGAAGAAACACACACACACACACACACGGAAACCATATACACGTATGTATACACCTACCACTTCATGGACACCCCATTTTTGCAATCCCATTCCCATCCTTCGCGTTCCCAAAATTCCGTGCTAGAACAAAAACTAGGGAAGCTAGCTTATTTAATATTTGGCATAATATTTATATATATATATACATATATATGTATATGTATATGTATATGTATATCATTATATATATAAATACGACTATAAATATGGATATAAATACAAGTATAAATATGAATATAAATATGATTATAAATATGAATATAAATGCAAATATAAATACAAAATATAGATATATATGTATGTGTATATATATATAAGTATAACAAAATTTATATATATACATACACACATATATATACACACACGAGAGATAGAGCATAAAATAAACAAAAAAATGGAATAGTCTCGGTTAGCAATATTTGCTTTACCGAGGAAAAGTATGAAGCTATGTGATCCACTACTACTAGTAGCTTTTAGCTGTAAAGACTTATACTTTATTTTGTAAATTTTGTTTATACAATGTTTGATCGTTCACGCATAATACTATTGTATGTGAAAATAAGTTAATAAATCATTAACATGTGAAGTTACATAACTGTGAAATGTCTACTGCTATGTCTATTTGTTACTTGGTATATATCTGTATGTATATATCGGATTTTCCAATCTACATACCATTCAATATTCTTAATTGTGATTTATTTCAATTACGCTTTTCTTTTTAATGAAATAATTACAGAACACGACGAATTACTTCTGTACTGTAGATACGTATCATTTGTTTCTTATTTTTTTTTTTCCATGTAACACGTATAATACGAAATGATAAATATTATAACGTAGCAATGTTAAATAATTAAATATGCAGAACTATTAATGTTTGTTAGGCAAGGTTTGCAAATTAAAACATATTTATCACATTAAAATAGCAGTATATTAATTTCCCAAAGTTTTATTTTGAAATAATTAAATGTGAATTACGTACTGGTAATAAGAATTGTTTTAAATCGCACCCTAACTTATCGACGAGTTTCCTTAGCTTCGTAGTTACACAGCTAGATGGCAGGTCAGTTTCTGAAACCTATTATGCACTTGCAGTTTCCGTTCGTATATTTTGTAAAACTGAATGAAATTGAAGAATCTATCATGACAGAGGTTTCTAATATGTAAGAACGTGTTAAATGTTGAACGCTTTAAAAATAACTAACTATAATTCTATGTTGAATTCCTATATATCTAAAAGTTGATTAAATCTTCATTTTCTTTTTTACCATTTTCTTATTGAAGATATGCAACTGTTTCTAGCAAAATTAATATTGGCATTTATTGAAATAGAAATATAATTACACATACATACTTCTACTATAATATTTTAGTTATTGTTATCTATACTATTAGGTTAGCCAATAAGTAATATCGGAATTTTGCAATAGGCAATATTTTCTTATTCTTCGCTACAAAATAGTATTCTTTATTGATTATAATGACACGATAATTAGAATTACACAACTACCTTCTTTAAAGCGGTAAAAATCCAGGAAAACTTTTTAGTCAATCGAATACGTCTAGGTACTTATCCATACTATGTTCGTTATTATCATACACTATATCTAATGCACACTAGGAATTATCACCTCTGTCATCGAATCATTTACTTTTCCTAACTTCCAATATCCAATTCAACAATTCCACTCCCAATCCCACGTCTTTTATTTCGTCAGACAAATCATCCCAAAAATACCAACGCCAACGATTATTCACTTATTTGTTTCCTTTCCTACCCAGGACGGGATAAAAGCTCCTTTATCGGAATCTGGTACTCCAGGCAATCCGCCAGTGGATCGTTCGAAACCTTCGAAAGAACTTACCGGGATCGATGATGCGGGTCGAGTGCACACGGCTACCCTTGCATAATCCGGATGCACACGAATATGCGTACGTTACGAACGATCGATAGCTCGCTCATCCGTCGCTAAAAGGGTTAATGATGCCTGGCGTGCATAAATGGCGCTCACGGACCCGGACAAATGAAACGTAATGAGCGGATCGGTAGTACATAGCGGCGTGTCACGATCGTGAGACTCGTAATAATGTCGTGCCGGGACCGTGAATCCGTGTGTGCCACGCTGTGTGGGGACGTGTGAATTCGAACAATACGATTAGCGGCTCTATCGACTCCCCCTACTCTGCCACCTATCGGATGCATTCGAACCATCGACTCGAAACCTTTTTACTCCGCGGCTATTTACGCGAGACGGAAGCAGCTTGTTTGCCACGGATCCCTCTGCGTTATTGTTTCCTCGCGTGTGTCGCGTCTGTTTGCGATAATCTTGAACCTCGACCGTGGTCGAGTATGCAGTGCGAGGTTAGTTCACTCTAGGGTATTGGATGCCTCGATAAGCTCCTCGAAATTTCACGTTTTTACATTTTTACGTGTCCATGTAATAACAAGCTTTGTACGTGTTGTAATAACACGAGATACACTAATCACGGGTTGTGATATTAAAAAAGAGAAGGGAAGTACACGATGATTCGAATAACAGGGTTCCTTTGTTGAAAATCTTAATATAGGTTAGGTTTAACGATAATCCTCGTGGAATTTTTCGGACGTCGTTTCAAAATTATTATAGAATTTATATTATAAAATTTAAAATGGTAATTCAAAAAAATGAATAGAATAATTGTTAAAATATATTATACTTCATATTAATTACATTTTCGTACGATATAATGCACAATTTGTGTTGATTATACGTTTATTTCAAATATTAAGTAGGAAATATAAATTCTTTTTCTTTGCAATCGTAATTTTTAAACTGGTATTTCTTATACTAACAAACCCTTTATTATACCAATACAAGAACATCAAAATAAAATAAAAAAAATAAAAAAGCAGGGGCATCCACTGTCCCCCAAATCACACAGCGTTACAAAAGACGAACAAATAAAATACTAAACCAAAAAATCCATAAAAATAATATTCTCGTTTAATTCTAACTGACATAATCCCTCATTACCTCACTAACGAGACTAAGTAACACACTATACCAAATAAAGATCAACGGCGAATCTAACGACAGTGGTGGGCTACGCAGCCAAGAATGGCAACCCTGCGCGTGAAACGAATAAAACAGCGAGAATCTGGTAATTCCAAGTATTTCAAATTTTTCTTTTCAAATGTATTTCTACGTGTTTGCGTGGCGCATTACTACCGCCGCAGCAAATAACACGGCATTCGCATTACGACACGCGGGTCACATGCAAACGACACCAGCAGCCGTCATCGCCCTAACCTCGAGGGGGGCCGATTCGTCGTCGATTTTCAGCGTCTCGACGTCGACGTCGGCGTCTGAAGGCCACGTTGTAACGTAAGTTTATTACCGGCTGTAGAACTTTCTTCCTTCAAGAAGGTGAAATTACTTCATAAACGTAGGGTAGAGCGTATCTCGACGGAGTGTACCGCGGTCGCGTCTCTACAAGTTACCTAATGAATGTCTGTGTGGGAGAGGCGACGTTGCCACTTCGCGCTCGGCGACCAGCTGTCCTTCTTCGTCCTCGCCTTCTCCAATTTATGCGTCTACAGCCATAACGAGGCTGGCCAACGGGAATGCCTTCGCTGTCCGACGTTTGGGCACAGAAGCTGTTCACCTGGAACATTCTTAGGAGATCGAGAGCTCGGGAAAGGGTCGCCGGAACGGTTTTTAAAATGGTCGTAAGAGTGTCGAGAGCTTTCTATGAACGATAGGTCGACAAAAGGAGGATCGTGAATGGACTTGTTAGCGATTGTTTCGTATTGGATTTTGCTCCTCTACTGACAGCCCCTCTCAGCTGTTTGCAAGCTAAAGGAAACGAGGGTGAAGGGTCGCAATAGAAGAACTTCGGCTCGTTAATTAGGTACCTACAGATATTTTCTGACTTCGTGTTTGTTTAAGTGTTGCACGCTTGGAGGGTTGTTTGTTAGGAGTTATATGCAAAGTCCAGGTGTAACATTTGCAACTTAATTGCGTGTATTAGATGTTAATTGAAGTTTCTGTAAATAACACTATGTTTCATTATAGACATAATATACAATAATATTTTACGAATATATTTCAGACTATATTAATGTAGCCTATAATTATGGACATAGATTATAGACACGTACAAAATATGGCTGTTAAAATGTAAAAATAATTGTGGTTTATTTGGAAAATATTTTATATTTATATTTTATGATAATAAGTGGATAAACACCATAAAACGAAAAGTAGAAATTTATTTTGAATATTGATCGAGTATCTTGTCAATTAAATTTTGAAAAATTTTTAAGTAAAACTGCAATTACCCTAAATTTGTATATCTTTCCCGGATGTTTTCCAAAAAATGTTATATTTTCCCACGAATAAGAAATATAAATTGGAAAGCTTGAAAATAAAAAAAAAAAACGAAATTTGAAAAAATATATAGTGAATCGTTATACATAAAAATTGACGAATTAATTTTAAAAATCGAAATTAGTACAGCATACACATTTTCCCCCATAAACCATCTTTATATAAATGACGTATTTTGCATAAAAAAAATTCAACGAAGTGTGTAATTAATTTAATCTACCCTCCTACTCAGAATCTGCACCGAAATAATCAACCAAAAACAGTATCCCATACATCGAACGAAACGATAAAGCGAAAGCGTAGAGTTCCTCGCAGATTGAGAGTGCGTACGGGATATCCTGAATAATAAAAATATTTCATTTATCGGATTTAAAATTCTATGCATTGTTACCGGCGTATTTACATCATTGAATATTTCATAGGACAATTTCCGAAAATATGTTACGCGCGATCGCGTGTAAATCTATATTCGCGAGGAAATAATTTTTTAATCGTCGTTGATTCTCCATTCACGCGCCGTGTATTATTCAATATTCCGTTTACAGCACGTCGTAAATACGTTTTAACCGGGGTTGCACACCGTGGGCCACGTGGTTCCTCGAAGCAAGGCAAATATTTCGTAAAGTTCGTTAGTCGTAATATTTATCGGTGGCAGAAGTTGCCACTTTTTATGCAAATCGACCTAACAAACTGCCTCCGCCCTGTGCTCATCGTTGCCACGGCGCCCTTTTGTAATTTTAATACCTCGGTCACCGGAATCATTCAATCCGGCACTGCATAAATAACGTCGCCGATGCTAAATGCAAACGCAGCTTCCGGAAGTTTGGCTCCTGAATTACCTTTCCAGCCGCTTCTGCTCCTCTTGCACTTTGAATGAGGTTCAATGGTACGCTGGGGCCAGAGCAATCCCCGCGCCGTTAATCCAGAAAATTTCACCCGTGATAGTAGAAATCACGAAGATGCCTGCGATCACGTCAAATCCCCGCCGATTTTCCGATATCCTCTCTAAGGTTCACTCGAATTAATCTTCCGCTCGAGGAGATCTCGAATTTTGATCTCCCGTCTTTCTGATCGCGTGACAAAGCTGTGGAAGATCGGGCAGGGTAGAGGGATTTGGTCGAATGATCGTTATGTGTAATAGTCACACGATAAATCGATTTAATCGAGCTCCCAAGTGGGTCAGTTAAATCGAGATCTACCGGCTAATTACGAATTTCGTCTGGCTCTGAGGGAATACGGTTCAGGTTTTCGACTTTTCCGTGATTGCAAAGTCGAAAATGAAAGATTGTTTGGTTCGTTGGGTGTGGATGGTGCGCGTTGCGTCGTTTTTGGATTATTCATGAGTGAGCGAGGTTTTTCTAGATCGATGTTGATATTTGAGGTTAGGAATTTATTTACGTATTCTGGGTAGAAGTAATTAATATTAAAGTTGGTGTAGAATTGATCAAACTGACTGATTTGGGATTTTTCTTACCTTATTACCATATCTTAATAGATATTACACGTATATGTTACCGAAATTATTAGGTTAGAATGATTGTTTTCGAATTCTTTCTTCTTTATTTCTTACATTTCGAAGATATTAAAGAATAACCTATAATCATTGAATGTTTCCACATGTAACACTGAAATTCCTAACCTCCAATTCCTAGTTAAGCTACTACTATTAAAAATTTCGTAACTCCTACATAGCATAATACAAAAATAATAATAATAATAACATTATACATATTTATAAAATCGAGTATATTTTCATTAATTAAATTATATATATTTTAACACATTTATTGATGCAATTTGTCACTTCTGACAGCTTGAAAACTTTCATATGACCTCTACATATACACAGAAAAGAATTTATTATCAAAAAATTACATATCTTTTAAAACCATTTAATTTAACCTAAAATATTTTTAATATCGTCAATAATTTCGAAGATATTCAAGTGAGTCGATTTAAATAAGACACCCTGTACACACGTGTATGTATCTATATATATACACATATATGAACCGTTCATCTGCCAAATTTCTGCATGAAAAAGAAAGTAAAAATTTGTTTTATACATGGAGAATTAAGAATCAATCGTTTTGCTACTAAAATTTCAAAAATTTCGAGAAACGGAATTAGCTATCGCGAACGGAGCAAATATCGGTTTGCGTTGAAAACACAAGTTCGTTAACTCGTCACGCGCGGTGCTAGTAGCGCGAACGGAAATGGCGGGGTTATGGAATTCCAAAATGTCGGCGATCAATCCGTCTGGCTGGACAAAGATTCGAGAAGTAGGTGGGTCGGAATAAAATTGTCAGATAATTAATTCGGAAAATTTGGTCGGCGGGTGCACGATCGTGCATGTCGCGTTTTCAAAGGGCTCGGCTGTTTCAAAGCTTTCGACTTACGCAGCGACGGCGTAATATATTTTCGAATAAAGCGCCGGCAGCGCGTGCATCTGCGAGGCCAGACGTTCTACAAATATAGCCCGGTGCTCCATCGTCGAATCAAACGGCGGAGAAAGCTAATTAAAGGCGCATATTTTTAAACGTCGATATTCGAATGAACCACGGTGAATTCATTCGCCACCCCTGTGCCCCTAATGGGGGATGAAAGTCTCAGACGCTTTAATAAATACGAGCTTTTCCAGCCGATCTTTCTTCGTGGTCGTGGAAATTGTTTTATTGTTGTTCTTTAAAACATTGTGGTATTCAATCGTGTTATTTAAAGAGAGAGGGACATATTTAGCAGCTATTCTAATGTAATATTAGTAATGTTTGGGGTTATGTTGTTGTCTCATTGCATTTTATGTCATTCATAATTAATTCTGTAAATAGAATTTTTAGTAAATAAGAAGATGTTTATTTATGATACGAAAAGTAATTATTTATTATATTTGTTTAGTGATTAAGTTAAAGGAATGAATATATGTTAAATTATGAGAGGGATGGTAAGATGTTTTCAAGTTATAAGTATTTTAATAGAAATAATTTTCCCAAATCTTGCTTGATGGATGAAGAAATTGTTTCATTTTTATTTTTGCTATGTGTTATTTGAATTGTAAAAGAAGTATTTAATAGTTGTGTAGGTGATATTTAATGTTAAGTTTTGAGTGACAAAATGAATGGTAAAATTCTATTCTGTCAATACAAACTAGCTCGCAAAGAATAATACTTAAATATATAATTATTTATAAAATTGTAAAATATTTCTTTTATGCTACATAATTACAAATTTGTATATTTATCTCTTCACACGAAATGCACCTAAACGTAATATATATTATTTTTGGAAGTAATTATATTATCATTTAGAAAAGAAATTATAAAATTATATAAAAATATATTAAAAAGAGTAATTACTAAAAAATCACTTGATGACCCTTTTGGAAATCAAATTTATTATTACTGTTACTACTAACATACTTAATTAAACATATACCCTTCAAAATGCATAACAATATTATAGTAAAAGATATATAAAATAATTATAAATAATACAATTATTTACAAACTATTGTTAATTTTTATTATATATCCATTAATCTAAATAGATCAGATAGATTACATAAAAATTATTAAATATACAATAAATCACTATTAATATAAACACAGGAAATTTCTTAATACATAAAAATATTACAGTAAAGGATAAATAAGACAGTTATAAATAATAGAATTATTTACAAAATATTGTTAATTTTTATTACATACCCATTAATTTAAATAAATCAGAGAGATTACATAAAAATGATTAAATATACATATACAATTTTATAAAATTATATATAAAAATTGTTAAATGCTCTATATACAATAAATCACTATTAATGTAAACACAGGAAATTCCTTTATACCTCACAGATAAGTACAGAGCCAAAGGGATGAATAAACATCTGACCAAACACAGTCGAAATTGCAACGTCTCTATAAAACCGACGGTACGTACTTAGAAAAACCGCGAAATCTTTTAGGATTGAATTTATTTGTCTTAACGAGAAGAGAATGGCCGCTACTGGAACGAACGAAGGCAAAGGTGGCACGAAAGGGATGCAGAATGCTTGCGGACATTTCGCAGCGCGAATCCAACTTTTCATGGGCGGTTCGTCTTCGAGTTGTGGCAAACCGTTCCCTTACTCGAGCTTTCAGTTTACGTTGCTTGAATGGGCCGAACGATAGAGAAGAACGGGCAGCTCCCTGCTTTTAATTTGGAAAATTCCACTCCGGCAGCATTGAAATCGTGATCGAGCAGACATGAAAGAAAATCCGTCCTTTGACGTTTGCGTACCCGACAGTAGACACAGTATTCTTTCGCTTCAAACGCCTAAACATCGATTGTTGCTCGGTGTTCGATAAAAACAGACTATTAAACAAAATATCAAATTGACAATGTCGATATTTACAACGAGGATAATGAATGATATAAAAATTGTATTTTCATTATTCAATTTATATTCTAATTTGAAAATTTCAAAATTTCAATCTGTATTTTGATTAATAATTAAAGCTAAAGGCTAGAAAGCTATATCCAATGTGGAAATTTGCTAATTATTTAAACTATTTAAAGTATAATAGTATATTATATATATTATAATATAAAAATAATAATGGTATAATAAAAAAAATAATAATTAGTATACTATAATAGGAGTAATAAAGTATAATCTTTTATAATAATTATTATTTTTATATTATAATAATATAGTATACTATTATATTTTATATATTAGTATACTACTATTATAATATACTAATATATAAAGTATAATCTTTTATAATAATTATTTAAATTTTTTCATTCGTAAAATTTTTGAATCTAATTCCATTGGTATATTACAAGATTAAATTGTAATCATTTCTATTTGTTTATTTAATTATTTAAATAAATTAATTATTTAAACGTTTTAAAGTGCATAGTATGTGTATAGTCTCTTATAATAATTATTTTAATTTTTCCATTCGTGAAATTTTTTAATCTAATTGCATTGGTATATTAGAAGATTAAATTGTAATCATTTCTATTTGCGAAATTGCAGATTTCATTTGCTTTAATTCAGATTATATAGGATAGGTAATAAATAAATTATTTTATTATAGCCGATGAATTTGTTACAATTTTAATATTCTGTGCTGCTTTTCAAGGTTAAGGACTTTATGATGTTATTTGCCGTAATTTATGAGAACCTCTGCATGGCACAGGAGGAATTTTCGTGTAATGTATTCGAGGGTTCAGTAAGGGTACAGTGGCAGCAGTCGTATTTTTAATACATTCACTACAATCACTATGCCTTGGTACTGGATCGATACTTTCATAGTATGCATGGTGATGCTTGATGAGGATGTGGGATATTGATTAAAAATAAAGAAATACTGAAGTTTTCATCTAAATTTAGATAAAATACGTATCTATATATAATTTTATAACAATAAAATCAATTTTAAAAATCATAATAAAATTCTGTATCAAAATTATTTATTGCAATATACAGCGTACTTCAGGGTTTTCGAATATTAGTACACTTCTATAGGCAAAACAAAAATATCCATTTTATACAATAATTAGTTAATAAACAATTTATTGTTGTTTATTAATACTCTATTAAAGTGTACCTTTATTTATTATTACTTTATTTAGAAGAAATTCTTTGTCTACTAATAGTCTTGTATGAGATGAACGTAGATTACGAAAATTACAGATGGACGATCGATATCGATGCAGGTACTGCCTATATACCGCACCATCTAGTGTGACAAACCGGAACTATAATCTTCATTAACACTAGAATTAAAAAATAACGAATAGTAATAAATTAATTTAATATCGATTGAATAAGTTATCCTGAAAATTGTAACAATATTTGAATATTCCGATAATCTTACAAATATTGCAATTTTTTATGAGACATATACTCGACCAATTTATTAGCAATTATATTTGGCACTATCTTATATTTATTTCAATAACGCAAGAATATTCACTTATAAAGAACGTCTAAAATTATTTTTATAACACACACACGAGCACCTTAGTATAACAGGTCCTCTTCTAATGCAATTCTGAAACTTGTTCGTTCCAAATACTCTAAACACCTCCTCCAAGTTCTCTCGAAAACTTTTCTCTCTAAACTCTCGTTCTAGTCTCCGTTCCTTCTAGAACCGCGAAGAATTTTTACCTCCCTCTACATACATATGTATGTACACATACTCACATAATCTCGCCTGCTGAATCCAGCACGTATATATGTACCTACGTATGTCCTTACAGATTCTATACATAATTAAATGTACACAGTTAACCGCGCTCTTGAATTATTTATTAGACGTGCGTGGAAAATTATTTACGGTATGTTGGTTTATTGAAATTTACTTCGAACTCATTTATGCAACAATTGTGGATTGCACGTGTCGAAATTGATGAAATAATTGACACAACTTATTTCAAATGATAATTTTTAACGAGGTGAAAATTTACATATGACAATATCGAAATAAATTTTAATGTAACAATAATGACATATTTTTCAAAATATTGTACGTTTCCTGGATTGATATTTGCTTAATTAATACAATGGTATTTAATTCATTTATAATTAATTAATTTCATTCATTAAAATTACAATAGCACAATTAATTTTTTATAGCTTCAATATAATATGCAAAAATTAATCAACATACTACTTTAATGCCTAATTAGCAACATTTATTAATATTTAGCGAATATTAGTTAGTAATAAAAATATAGAAAATGTTAGATAATAAATATTATTCTTTTCCTGATAAAGGAATATTCATTTATCTATATCAATTTTATATTAATTTAAAGAGCAATATATATTTTCGAATATTCACGAAATTGAAATGAAATTTTGAAGTAAAACATGTCACTTTATAATACCTAGAAATAAATGTTTAATTTTTATTATTACATGTTATTAGTGTCTAAAATCAATTAGTATCCATCATTAACATAAATTACTTTGTAGCAACTTAGATATACATGAAAAAAGAAAATGAAAAGGAAAAATATTACGTCTGCAGATTAATAAATCAATTACTAAAGTTAGTCAATTACTAAAAATCACTATAAGTTACATGCAAAGATTAAATAACCTCACTTTCTCATATCTTCCCCCAAAATCGTGATTCAAATTCATACAATACGAGTGAATTAATCGTCAATTATCGAAGTATAGATTTTTCATCAAGCACAATTGCGCAGTACAGCGATATACAGGGATAGAAGAGTGTAATTAACGAGACTCATATTTCCATTTTACATCGTGCTATTAATTACGCGGTTTATTAATCAAGCACCTCGTGTCACTTTTCAAACGACCCTGTTTGTATTGTTTTATTAATTTTCTCTTTTTCACAAAGTGACTGCCCATCAAAAATGGGGAAAAAGTGCATATAGAGCAAAATTAGAGCAACTTGTCAAAATTTTCAGGCTTTCAGGATTCGTCAGTTATCGTGGAGTCAAAACTTTAGCTCGCTAATTTGGAATCGAATTATTATCTAACTTGGCACGGAATATGAATAGTTGGTTAAACTATCGAATAGTTTATGAAATTGCTAATATAATAAAGCATTGTTAAATTGACAGATCAATACTAACCAGAGCAAAACTATGATGGAACTTACTGAACTCTCCAATATACGGTACATGTAACTGTCAAGTAATAATCAAACACCTCATACCCGAGTATTTGCAGAACTCCAAATGTTGTTACAAATATAGACCGACTAAAATTTCGAAAATCTACGTTTCACGATTTTCTATTATTCTTATATTATCGTAAATATGCGTGCAGAAATAATAACTATGAAAGTATAGTAAAGTATCTGCATTATAAAACGAAATTTCTAACCTTATTTGCAGGATTTCAAATGTTACAAATATAGACCGACTAAAATTTTGAAAATCTACGTTTCACGATTTTCTATTATTCTTATATTATCGTAAATATGCGTGCAGAAATAATAACTATGAAAGTATAGTAAAGTATCTGCATTATAAAACGAAATTTCTAACCTTATTTGCAGGATTTCAAATGTTACAAATATAGACCGACTAAAATTTTGAAAATCTACGTTTCACGATTTTCTATTATTCTTATATTATCGTAAATATGCGTGCAAAAATAATAACTATGAAAGTATAGTAAAGTATCTGCATTATAAAACGAAATTTCTAACCTTATTTGTAGGATTCCAGATGTTACAAATATAGA
The DNA here is from genome assembly GCF_001483705.2 of Eufriesea mexicana. Classification (NCBI taxonomy): domain Eukaryota; kingdom Metazoa; phylum Arthropoda; class Insecta; order Hymenoptera; family Apidae; genus Eufriesea; species Eufriesea mexicana. The sequence continues at coordinate 240,706 of NW_016912869.1, forward strand.
CCGACTAAAATTTTGAAAATCTACGTTTCACGATTTTCTATTATTCTTATATTATCGTAAATATGCGTGCAAAAATAATAACTATGAAAGTATAGTAAAGTATCTGCATTATAAAACGAAATTTCTAACCTTATTTGTAGGATTCCAGATGTTACAAATATAGACCGACTAAAATTTTAAAAATCTACGTTTCACGATTTTTTATTATTCTTATATTATCGTAAATATGCGTGCAAAAATAATAATTATAAAAGTATAGTAAATTACTTGCATTATAAAACGAAATTTCTAACCTTACTTTGCAACAGAAGCCTTGAACACAGCAATTATACAAAATACAAAAGATATATTTTAAGTAATGCTATTAAGCTTGATAATAAATTTATTTAAGAATCAATAAATTAATATGTTACTCTATTTAAGAAAATAGAAAAGAGTATTTTTGAATGTTCTGAAAAATTTGATACTGATATTGATAAATAATTGGCTCCCTTTAACCATATAATGTAAAAAAAAATCATGTCAATATTTGCATACACAAACACATAGACGTACTTTTTATTCCCATATATGTGTGTTATATGGTAATTAGAACTAAGCCACGCTTAAGCTGTACTTAATTCTTCCTCCTCCCTTCCTTCTCAAAAACAATTATTTCAAATATTTGCATGCATATACCCCCCAACTACAACCAGAATGTAAATAATAGAAGATCGCTTTAACGATACACAATAATAACAATGTATCTACGAAAGTGATAATAATACGTGAAATATAAATCGTAACAACGTGTGTATGCAAAAAATTCATAACAAAATAAGAAAATACAAATATGAATATAACAAACAACTATGAGCAATGGAAACTGTACCAGGATCCAACACCCGACCCAAACCACGCGAACCTGTTCGTTCGCGGCGGTAAGGAAAATAAATTATTGGATAAAAATTCGAACGAAAAGCCCACCGATCATATGGGAGGAATAATTAACCTGCTGTCGCGTGGAGCACACTCGATAAGCTGTTCACTGGCGGAAGCTGCGCCACGCTGGATCGCTTAACCGCCAGTTCGTCCGGCGGCGGATCATGCCGATATGATTACCGAATTATGCGAGGCCCGTTGCACGCGGCCACGTTTGTCGGGCCACGGGGTACATAACCAATATTTAACGCCTATTAGTGCCAAAGAGAATTTATCTTACGGCGCCACGGGGGGTTACACTTCGTCGAAGGGGCACCAGGCCGCGCTGGCCTCACCGCCAGCGGCTGCATAGAGGGCGCCACGCGAGGCTGAACCACCGCCGGGTGGTAGGGCAACGTGCAGGCCTGTAGTCGCAGAAATTACGCGACAGGCTATCCGCTATTGATTTACCGGTAGCAGGTGCATACGGACCGACTGAATCCTCGTAGGCCATATTATTAGCACGTATACGTCGCTCGTCAACTATGTTCTTATAGTTATCGCGCCGCTGCTGCGAGTTGTACGACGATTTAATCCGGCCTGGCAAAAAAGCCTCGGGAGAAAGTTTTCGTTAATCTGCAGCGGTTAATGGACGTGGACGAGGGTCTGAAAAAACGAGTATTTAATTCCTGGCTATGGTAGGTTAATGTGTTTTAGTACGTGTAATCTTAATGGTTAATGGTTTGGATTAGGGAATCAGGATGAAGGCTGTTTCTTTGGATTTGTTATGTGGAATTTTTATATTTTGTTTGGTGGCTTGAGTGAATAGATGAATGAAAGGGACTCATGAAATCAAAGAATTTTATAAAAATTGGAAATTACAAATTTCAATTTCCTCTCAGGAGTCCTTTGAGTTTCTGAAAAAGGAATTTTTGGGATAGATTTTGCGATTTGCATGTTTTAATAGAAATCTTGTTAAATGCTGTTTTAATAGAAACGAAGGAATTTAATTGACAAGGATCTACAATACAAATTTTGTGCGTTGCTTATGTTGTTTATAGCATTATCTATTTAAATTGAATTTATGTTCAAATTTATGATAAACTAATAAAATAAGTTAAAGAAATAAATTAATAGATAATTATATTTTAATAAAACTAATTTTAATAAAGTTATATGAAAAATTTTGAAATGTATGAAAACTCAGTACCTGTATAATATTTTTTGAAACAAAATTCTACTTGTTATAGAATGGTGTACATTTCTGGTACTGTATATAATCATAGGTTAATGACACGCTGGCTTTAATTGTCGTATGACTTTACCAGTTGCACCAGGTCCACGAACATGATGCAACGATTGCTATAATTGCGATCATTGTTCTCAAGTGACACAATTTGTCTTCCCTGTCTAAACGTTGTCATCGCTTTACAATAACCAGTTCACCAACGCCGACACATTGTCGCGTTGTAACTGAAACGGAACACAACTGAAGATCATCATAAATCATGCTACGCATCGCGGATTCTGACAAATGCTGAATGAATCATAATTGTCCAGTTGTCTGATATGCTGGTTTGGAATTAATACCAAAGCAGAACAAACAATCTCCTAAAAACGATAAATTAAACGACAACGAAGCAGATTGTGATTCATAACTTTATTAATTCGATTAATTTGACTTAAAAATTTGTTTAATAGTATATAACATTATTTTCTAATCGTAAAACATTCTTCTCATAAAAGAAAATTCAGTATTAATTCCACAACAGAATAATTTAAAAAATAATAAATTTATACAATTTCTAAATGCCTTAAAACATACTAAAAAATTTTATATTTTAAATAAGCATTCATAAAAATAATCATATAACCGTATAATAATTCCACTTTAATATATACTAGCTTCTAGACATACATATCTATATTAAATCTCAACGTTCCACAATCGACCGAACAAACCTCTCATTTACCCTCCAAAAAGAGGGAAAAAAAAGAAAATTAATCTAGGAGGCAGAGTCGTTCGGATGTGCAGTCCAATAAATTCGTTTATTTCGCAACCGCGACGTTTTACGTTACAGCATCGTTAACAAATCGCCCGTCGAAATTAAACTTTTAATTATATTCCGATAATTGGAGCGTGCAAATTGTCGGCCGATTTCTTTTATTCCCTCTCACTCACTGTCTGGCCCGCGAATATTAATAACACTGGATCCACGGATCTGTTCGATGCCGTGAGAAATTTCAGGCGACCGAGAGGCATCGTCCGATGAAATATAATCTTTAACGGGTCTAATTAATTTGCCCTGCCCGCGGGCCCACGCTGTCTCCTTCCCCCACTCCCACCCCGCTCCCACTCCTGTTCCCGCTCCCCACTCCAACGCTCGCACCCCACTACTCCACTCGCTCCCCACTCCCGCGCCTAGCCCACCGCGTTTCACCGTTTTATTTTCTTTTGCCACAGCAATTATACAAACTTTGGATTTCCATTGGAACGTCGGAGATTCACCTCGCTTCCGCTTCATCCCTTTCGCCAGCCGATTTGGCAACAATCGCAAGGTAAGCGGATTATTTAAGGACTTTCCCGTAGTGCATACCACGCTGGAAACCTTCACCGCCACTATTCACCAACGCGTCCGCCAATCCTGGTTGCTGGTCTTCCGCGAGAAAAGACCGCCGCGCAAGGGAACGTACTTTTAGCGAACTTTCAGATAAATCGCATTTCGCCGAATCGCGGAGGAGGAACGAAATAAAATGCGGCTTTTATCGGCATTTTAATTGCGCTTCGACCACGAAATTTTCCCTGCTGTCGTCATCGAACCGTCGAGTCGTTTTCGATCTTTAATGCGTCGACAATGATTCTTTTTTCATCGTTTTTGCCCGCAATTATAAAAGTGATCAAAGTCGTATATTTCCTGCTTCGAGATATTTAAAGGATTATATGTAAATAAATTTAAAAATATTCTATTTTATGTAACATTTAAAATAACAATTTCTATATTGTGTAACATTTTAATTTAGTATTTCATTAGTCTTGAATAATGCAAATTTATAATAAATATGAAATTTTATGTGAATCTCATAGGAAAATGTTGTTTAAAGTTTCAATTGATTCAGACCATTTTCAAAATTAACTGAATGATCTATGAATGACTTAAATTAATAAAAAAATATGAGTTTCATTAGAAATAAAGATTCTAATGAAATAAGTTATTTACATTTATTAAGTATTCTTAAAAAATAATCCATATTTATCATTATGATAATGGTTTTTAAAATTTTAGAAATGTTCCTGAGAAATTGGAGGAATGTAAAGTAGTAAACATAATATTTATATCCTTTTCTTCCATACTAGTCCATTGGAGGTGTATAATGGAAATAAGTTAATATTTCTATACATGATTAGACCACTTTCAAAATTAACACTAAAGGAATTCCATGCAATGTTGAAATAACAAGCACTATCTAACGGCTCGTTTTTGACAATATCATAAAAATTACATTGAATTAATTTAGTTTAAAATAACGTGATATGAAATAACTAATAAATTGGCATTTTTTAAAATTTTGACTTACAATTTATTTTTTGCATGTCCATACCACACATCCTCCTCTATTGATACATATGCTGCCCCTTGATTCGACATAATATGCGTTTACTCTTCGCATTCATTTTATTTCAAACATTCTCTTTTCTTTATATACATCAGCTCCATCATACTGAAACATAACACATTAGCGATGACCATTGACTTTGACCACTAATACTAATATTAATTAAAATCAGGAATACAACGTACCTCTCAATCTCACCATATTTTTCATAGTTAGTTGTTCTAAGAGGCCATCACCAAAATTGATTTCATTTCCGTTTGTCTGCCTAAGCCATGTCCATTTTCTGAATCTTTATTTCCCCATCAAAGATTTCTGTCTTGTATGTCGCATGGTTAGCCGTCCCAAAATCCAATAGACATATTAAAACATATTTGTATTGCTGCGTCAATATATTTCCCCTATAAAATATAATTCTTGGTATCTAATGACTCCACGCTGATATTTCATGAGTCCAATGTTTTTCTCTTGTTGCACGTGCCTGTTTCCATCAACAGAATAATCTCCTGAATCTACTCTAGGTTCTTATACCGAGCAAACCTAATGCAAATGCCTAATTACGAAAAAATTAGCGAAAAAGTATATTCCGCAGAATGATTTGAGAAACAGTTGCACTTTCGCCACAACATTTTGAAAACACACGATCGAAATCGAAGAGAAATAGTCAATCTCCCAGAGAATATTCCTCTCTACACTGTAAAATCAAAAAAACTAATCCAAAAACCTAATTTCAAAAATAGAAGTCAAAAAGTAAATTGCCCAGCACGACTTCACAGCCACTGACACATTCGGCACAATTTTGAGAAAATGCACGCTCGGAACCGAAAAAAAGTAATCAATCCCGATAGAGAAAATTCGACTCTACACTGCTAGATGAAAAAATCCGAATCCAATATTCTAATTTCGAAGATAGAATCCAAAAATGTCAATTGCGCAGCACGACTTGACAACGCACGACTTCACAACCACTGACACATTCGGCACTATTTTGGGAAAACACACGCTCGGAACCGAAAAAAAGTAATCAATCCCGATAGAGAAAATTCGATTCTACACTGTTAGACGAAAAAATCCGAATCCAATAGCCTAATTTCGAAGATAGAATCCAAAAAAGTCAATTGCGCAGCACGATCTGAAAACCACTGACACATTCGGCACTATTTTGGGAAAACACACGCTCGGAACCGAAAAAAAGTAATCAATCCCGATAGAGAAAATTCGATTCTACACTGTTAGACGAAAAAATCCGAATCCAATATTCTAATTTCGAAGATAAAATCCAAAAATATCAATTGCGCAGCACGATCTGAAAACCACTGACACATTCGGCACTATTTTGGGGAAACACACGCTCGAAACCGAAAAAAGTAATCAATCCCGATAGAGAAAATTCGATTCTACACTGTTAGACGAAAAAATCCGAATCCAATATTCTAATTTCGAAGATAAAATCCAAAAATATCAATTGCGCAGCACGATCTGAAAACCACTGACACATTCGGCACTATTTTGGGGAAACACACGCTCGAAACCGAAAAAAGTAATCAATCCCGATAGAGAAAATTCGATTCTACACTGTTAGACGAAAAAATCCGAATCCAATATTCTAATTTCGAAGATAAAATCCAAAAATATCAATTGCGCAGCACGATCTGAAAACCACTGACACATTCGGCACTATTTTGGGGAAACACACGCTCGAAACCGAAAAAAGTAATCAATCCCGATAGAGAAAATTCGATTCTACACTGTTAGACGAAAAAATCCGAATCCAATATTCTAATTTCGAAGATAAAATCCAAAAATATCAATTGCGCAGCACGATCTGAAAACCACTGACACATTCGGCACTATTTTGGGGAAACACACGCTCGAAACCGAAAAAAGTAATCAATCCCGATAGAGAAAATTCGATTCTACACTGTTAGACGAAAAAATCCGAATCCAATATTCTAATTTCGAAGATAGAATCCAAAAATGTCAATTGCGCAGCACGACTTCACAACCACTGACACATTCGACACAATTTTGAGAAAACGCACGCTCGAAACCAAAAAAAAGTAATCAATCCCGATAGAGAAAATTCCTTTCTACGCTGTTAGACGAAAAAATCCGAATCCAATAGCCTAATTTCGAAGATAGAATCCAAAAATTCAATTGCGCAGCACGACTTCACAACCACTGACACATTCGGCACAATTTTGAGAAAACGCACGCTCGAAACCAAAAAAAAGTAATCAATCCCGATAGAGAAAATTCCTTTCTACGCTGTTAGACGAAAAAATCCGAATCCAATATTCTAATTTCGAAGATAGAAACCAAAAATGTCAATTGCGCAGCACGATCTGAAAACCACTGACACATTCTGCACTATTTTGGGAAAACACACGCTCGAAACCGGAAAAAAGTAATCAATACCGATAAAGAAAATTCGTCTCTACACTGTTAGATGAAAAAATCCGAATCCAAGAGCCTAATTTCAGAGATAGAATCCAAAAATGTCAATTGCGCAGCACGACATCACAACCACTGACACATTCGGCACAATTTTGAGAAAACGCACGCTTGGAACCAAAAAAAGGTAATCAATCTCGTTAGAGAAAATTCCACTCTACACTGTTAGACGAGAAAATCCGAATCCAATAGCCTAATCTTGAAGATAGAATCCAAAAAAGTCAATTGCGCAGCACGATCTGAAAACCACTGACATATTCGGCACTAGTTTGGGATAACGCACGCTCGAAACCGGAAAAAAGTAATCAATCCCGATAGAGAAAATTCTTCTCTACGCTGATAGGCGAAAAAATCCGAATCGGAAAGCCTAATTTCGAAGATAAAATCCAAAAAAGTCAATTGCGCAGCACGACTTGACAACCACTCACACATTCGGCACTATTTTGAGAAAACGTACGCTCGAAACCAAAGAAAAGTAATCAATCCCGATAGAGAAAATTCCTCTCTACGCTGATGGGCGAAAAAATCCGAATCTAAAAGCCTAATTTCGAAGATAAAATCCAAAAAAGTCAATTGCGCAGCTCGACTTGACAACCACTGACACATTCGGCACTATTTTGGGGCAACGCACGCTCGAAACCAAAAAAAAGTAATTAATCCCGTTAGACGAAATTCCTCTCTACGCTGATAGGCGAAAAAATCCGAGTCGGAAAGCCTAATTTCGAAGATAAAATCCAAAAAAGTCAATTGCGCAGCTCGACTTGACAACCACTGACACATTCGGCACTATTTTGGGGCAACGCACGCTCGAAACCAAAAAAAAGTAATTAATCCCGTTAGACGAAATTCCTCTCTACGCTGATAGGCGAAAAAATCCGAGTCGGAAAGCCTAATTTCGAAGATAAAATCCAAAAAAGTCAATTGCGCAGCTCGACTTGACAACCACTGACACATTCGGCACTATTTTGGGGCAACGCACGCTCGAAACCAAAAAAAAGTAATTAATCCCGTTAGACGAAATTCCTCTCTACGCTGATAGGCGAAAAAATCCGAGTCGGAAAGCCTAATTTCGAAGATAAAATCCAAAAAAGTCAATTGCGCAGCACGATCTGACAGCCACTGACACTTTCCCCACTATATTTCGAAAACGCAGGCTCGAAACGCAAAAAAAATATCCAATCCCGTTGAGGAAAAGATCACTCTACGCTAGTATGTAAAAAAAAACCTAACCGAAAAGCTTAATTGCTGAAGTATAAGCGAAAAAAGTGTACTGTGTAGAACGATTTCACAGGCACTTGCTTTTCCGTTACTTTGTTTCATATATGCACCGTCAATCGTAAAATAATTGCCCTACTGGTTGGAGAACAATCTATTCTATGCAGGAGTAATGAAATATCTCAATCCACAATCAAAATTTAGAATGTAATACCGATAATACACAACTACTTTGTAATTGTACATCTAGACCGAAGAAAAATAGTAAAAACTATAAAAAGGTTGCCTATTCATAGTAACGTTGATCAAATATTCCAACGGACAGTTAATATCTAGAATCTTCTAGAGCCAATAATAACGGACAATGCGGTAGTGTTATAGGATCGCGCACTCACACCACTTCATTTCCCACGTTATATGATTTACACTATGTTACATCACCTTTTTTCACATGTAGTATGTTAGCACCGAAGAAATGTTCACAGTTAGTAATCCTGAACTTCGTAAAGTAATTGAAACGTCAATCGGCGATATTACTACTTTAAGAAACGTTTTGAGATGTAATGTTTCACTTTGACGCATGAGAATATTCTACCATGTGTTACCGGTATGCCCGCTTGTCGCCAACTGGAAGTTGACGAGCAGCCGGATACGCTAGGTATTGTTGTAGCGGGAAAATGTTGCGTCTTTAAAATAGGTATGTGATAAAGTATCGTTGAAAAATATCAAACGATGTTTCTTACATTTATTAATATCGCTGAAGCAAATATAAATGTATTTCTGTTACGAAAAATTCCAAATTTCCATAATTAATTCATAAACTTGAATGACTAATTATTCCATTATACTAATCGAAAGATAAACCATTAGTATCTTCGGTAATAGTTCAAACATTCTATGCAATAATAATCAATAATGATTTAAATAACAACGAATTCATATCCAGAATTATATTAGAAAGCTCGATAAAGCTGTGCCTTTACGATGCAATTTTAAAACTTGATGAATTAATTATAGACGAACATGAAGTCACAGATGAAAATGAGTGATTTTGTTCTTGGTAAAAAGAAAATGAAACTGCAATGGTTATATACTTATGGTTATTATTTATTTATTCACTTTGAAAGTTTCACATATACACGTTAATGACATAATAAACAATGACATATAGACATTAGAATCTGAGTACTTTGAACTGTCCTTTAGTTCTTCACTTTCCTGTACTTCTTGGTGTAAGTTCTTGGTATAATATCAGAAAATGGATTTTTTAATATTATAGTTTTTGTCAATCTTAGAGGATAAGTGGTCTATCATTCTACAAAAAAGAGGAAATATTATATTTATATCAATTCTTGATATATTTTCCTGTAAACATTAAATTTACTTCATCTACAAGTGCTTCTTCAAGTTTAAGCATATAGTATATAGTTTCTACAGTAATGATACCAAAGATTGTATGTTTATTCTGCAAATCTGGTGTAGAACTAAGAGCAAAAAAGAATTGGGCACCATTGTCATCTTTTCCAGCATTAGCCATAGCGATTAAATCTCGTCGACAAAAACGTAATCTTGTATGAAATTCTTCCTGAAACACATATATCCATTAATTATTTTTGAATAAAAGACGAATTCATTTTATTTTGAAATATAGTCTCACTTTAAATGGTTTTCTATATATTTTACCACCTTCTCCTGTATCTGTGGGATCACCACCTTGTGTTATGAATCCTTTGATAATTCTATGAAATATAGTGTCATCCTAATAACTTTTCATCCATAATTGTATGAAATTTCTACACACCTTTGAAGTTTCTTTTGCCCATACTTCTAACTCAATACCATCAACAGTTGTTTTCTTTATAACCTAGTTATAACAAATGTATTAATTTTATTAATGTGAAATACTTTTAAAATCAAATTTATTAAAATTTGTTATTTATTAATTCAAATTAGAAATTATTTAATATATTAATATAGAGATTTAGAAAGTAAATATTGTATATCAGTTAAATTTTTAAAAATAGATATACAAACCATTGAAATATTATTAACTAATACTTATTACTTTACCCTTAGTGGCTGGCCCTTGCATATAAATATCACTCGTGTTTGTAAGTCTCCTATAATAAAAAATTTCCTTCGTCAGTAATATTTCATATTAAATCTTTAGTCATTTATAAATCAGTCAACCAAATGGTTCTTTTCTCGAATAATCATCAGCAGGTAAAACGTACCATTCTTCCTCCTTCTAACGTTGGCTTTATTAGCCCAATAAATTCTATCTGCCACAGCCCCATTATTCCTACTGCTTTTATATTTTCCAAGTTCCTATAGATGTTTCTACACACTTGTGCCTTGATGCAACAATTACACTCTATATTCAATCTATCTTTAACTTTTATAACTATTACCAAGTGTCCATTCTCCATCTCTTCAGTGATTCTTATATTTGCATGTCCATGCCACACATCCTTCTGTGTTGATACATATGCTGCACCTTTCCTATTTCTTGATTCGACATAATATGCATTTCTTCTTCTCACTGCTTTAATTCGAACCTCTCTCTTTTTTTTATATACCTTAGCCCCATCACTCTGAAACTTAACACATTAGCAATAATCATTGACTTTGACCACTGATATTGATATTTATTTAGATCAGGAATACAACATACCTTTCAATCTCATTATATTCTCTATATTTAGTTGTTATGAGAGGCCACCACCTAAATTAATTTTATTCCTTTTTGTCTGCATAAGCCATCTCCATTTTCTGAATCTTTATTTGACCATCAAAGATTTCTGTCTTGTATGTCATATGGTTAGCTAACCTAGAATCCAATAGACGTATCATAACTTACATATATGTATTGCTGCTCCACTTTTTTCTCACTATAAAATATTATTCTTGGCATCTCATGACTCCATGCTGGTGATATTTCATGAGTCCAATATTTTTCTACTGTTGCACGTGCCTGTTTATTTCAACAGAGTATTGTCCTATCGCAACCAAGCTCTACTATTACTAATAAAAAGTGGAAAAACAATGGCTCATAACTTACACTATTTAATTACAACTGAAGGTTATGTAAATATAAAGACTTACATTCTTTCCTGTGATATAGGCACACCTGCATGGATACAACAATGCTTCCGGCGTTTGTTTGTAATGTTTTTTCATTTCCTATGCACTCTCCTGTACACTTGCAGAAGAATTAAAAAATCACTTAATTTCTGTGATTAATTTATGAACTTTTGTAATTGCGTTGTAAAGGCGTACGTCTGCCTGTTTGTCGTTTATCAGGTAAGGAAAAGAACGCTGAGTGTTTAATTAAAACCGCTGTTTGGGTTGAATTTAATTTTGTTCACATTTTGCTTCTATTTTCGTTTAGTATTAAATATTGTCACGGAAGATCGACGGTCACGGATGCCATCAAACAATAAGTAATAACTAACAAATTGGCGTTAAATTCTTTATGAAAATTGTATAAGAATGTTGCCCAAAGTTCCAGCTTTGCAATGCAATTATAAAAGTTCATAAATTAAATACAGAAATTGAGTAATTGATTAACTTTTTACTGTCAGAGCCCTTCTATGCCTTTCTATCCCCTTTCTGTCCTTATCTGTCACGTGACGAACTTTTCGACGACCTCCTCACCTTTTCTGTGTTCCTATTACTTTTCTGAGCTACGGGTCCAAAATCATAGATGGCATTGATCACAGGCGGTATAATTTTTATTTAAACTGGATACCTCTTCTGGTTATGTGCTCCTAATACATCTTAATAAATCAATTCGGCAGTAGAAAATTAATAAATCTCCAAGTTTCTGTAATTAATTGATGAACATTTATAGCTGCACAGCAAAGTCGGTATTATAGACAACATTTTTATAGAATGTTTAATTTAATAATTAATACTTATATGAGCGGTAGGTTTTGTATTTCCTGTATCTAATGATTATTTATATTTCTGTTTTCTTTCTGTAGTAACTAAGATTGCTATAGAAAAGTGGTTTTCTGGCATAATATTCTTATTATTTTGTAATAAATAATGATATGTTTTGTTAAACTGCATGACGATATCTATGAACTTGCAAAGTTTCAACTAAATCGGTGACCCGAAGTACTTGCACTCTCCTTGTTAGATAATCACTTCTATAATTGTAGGGACATTTGTTTTTCCGTTACCTGAATTTTTTGGTGAATTGTGGTCTATGTTTTCTGTCCGTTCCAGTTTTTTTTTTTTTTTTACTATTTTTCGTTGCGTGACTGTTTTAGTTAATTGTGGTTTATGGTTATATTTGTGTTTATGTTTTCGGTCTTTTTCCCATTTTTCTTATTAATATAATTGTTATTTATTTATTAGGAACAGTAATTGAGAAGTGTTTTGTGCATGTTATGTATCTGTTTATGTTTACCTTGGTTATTTTATAAATTGTACGATACGTGGTGTATATTTCGTGACCACTATTTTGTCAATGACGATAAGCATGTACCACCAGCTTTGCCAGGAAATACAAATAAGAAATGTGAATAGCAGTGAACCTAGCAATACCCATAAACGAAAGAACAATACCTGTATACCTGTATGTTCTCACGTTTCAAGATCCCGTGGAAAACCATTCCCACCTTCGTCTGGCTGTTTGTTAGCGCTCTTCGATTCGATAGGAACGCACCCAGCAGCTTTTGCTTTATCGAGATTGCCCCACGGTTATTCTATCCTTGCGCGACAAGATCTGCGTGTCCATTTATTCGTCTCTCCATCTGACTTTATCTTCATTCTATTTCGTGTAATGGAAGTGATTTTATCCTATATTTGGAAGCTGCTTAATTTTCATTCTTATACCTCTTAACACTGCAAATACCCATTTGTATTATAATACATAATTAAATAAGTAAGAAAGAAGCAATAAGATAAAAATAAATAGGTATATGTAGTGCAAATAAAAATTAATATTAATTTTGTCAAAAGTGTTTTATAGTATAGTATTAAAAATGGAATATTAACATTATGCCATGGACGAATGAAACGGCAATAGAGTCTTTAAAAAATGATATAACAAGACATATTGGAAGATCAATTATACGTGTATTGGAAGAAAATTCGCGAAGTTGGGTGACTAAAATGATAACGTTGAACGAGGAATTTTTAATGACATTTTTAAGAACGGTCAGTTAGACAAAATATAATATATGAAATTATATTTAGATTTCTTTGATTAAAGTTCTAGCGTTAATAAAACACCTTTAACATAAGGTATATAAACAACAAGAATAAAATAGCTCATTGAAATTTACATACATATATGTAGGATATCGTATTTTGGGATGGATTGACTTAACCCTTTCGCTAGTACGAGTGACTATAATCACCGGTGACGAGACGCCATCTCTACACACAACGGATGACTATAGCCACCGGCTGCAAGACGCCATCTACACTCGACGGGTGACTATAGTCACCGGCCACAAGACGTCATCTACACACGACTGGTGACTATTGCCATTGGCCATAAGACGCGATCTACACACAACGGGTGACTATAGTCACCGGCGACGAGACGCCATCTACACTCGACGGGTGACTACAGTGACCGGCCACAAAAATTGAGTAAAAATTAAGACAAGTGTTACCGTTCCTCTTCGCAAAGAATTGCAAGCGCTATTCCGATGGTCGGTCTTTCCTCCTCTCTGTTTTATCCTTCAAAAGACTTGGCCTCCAATGCTAAAGACTTCACGATCGTAATGTTTCCACCATTGGCACGACGCTTCGTCTACGCTTTCGTTCTACGAAAGAGACTTCGTGGAGTGTACCCGCCGTAGTGAAAAGGTTAAGATAGTATTACTGGCTTCCTAATAGAATAAAATAAGCTTATAAATAGAATAGCGCCGGCTGGGACAAGATAGATATGAGACAAGAGAGATTCGCTATGGGCACACTCTTCTGATCTTTCTCAAACTCTTATAAACTGACTTTAGACATTGACACCCTGTCTTTGACTGAAAACTCTCAGACTTTGGACATTCTTCGACTGACTGTCTTAGACTGAACTGTACCATTTCGAAGCTAGACAGAATCTTCCTCAAAGAACCGTCCGTAACTAATCGTCGCCAACAAAGATCGACCTAGTGACGATATACAGATAGTATTGTTGGCTTCTTAATGGAATAAAATAAGCTTATAAATAGAATGCCGGCAACTGGCTATGAAACAAGAGACTTTAGACTTTGACACACTGTCTTTGACTGAAAGCTCTTAGACTTTGGACATTCTTCGACTGACTGATGGACTGACTTAGACTGACTTGGACTTCTTACACACTCTGACTGGCACACTGATTCGCCTGTACTCTTGCACCCTTATTTAAACCATTCATTCTGTTCTTTCCTCACACTCAGGCTTTTCTTCCCAATCATTCTTTCCTGGCAATCTCGGTGGACCAGGTACTTCAAACACATGCCGCACTCGTAAACTAACTTCCATCCGTCTATCGCACTCGGCTCTGTCATACACGTTCATTCGATCCTCTTGCGCGGTCACCTTTGTTCTAAGTTCAAACACTTCCGACACTCTTTCAAGGCCATACTTATTCCAATTCTACATAATGCTTTATTATTCGGTGCTTTTAATGTATTTACAGAAATAAATATTTCAGCGAGGTTTTGTTTAACGTAGCTTGATATCTTATTTATTTTTCATTAAGTTACAAACGTTTAAATTGGTCCGTTTTATTTGTCATTCGTAAATTTCAATGACCTGTTTTATTCCTGTTATTTGTCTCGTAATTCATTTTATTTGCTATGCTCCTCGAAATGGAAGACGCACCTTTGTGTATTTATAAAGGGTGTCCCAAAATTCACAGAGCAAGCAATTTTGATAGAAAACAGGTTTTTAATTAAAAATTGCAAATATTGCTCAACAATGAAGGCACGTTGTTCATTCGTGTAACGCTCCATTTTTAATAACCCTAAATTGTCTCGCTGTATTTTCTTTTTCGTTGGCAACACTTTAGCGCACAAATAACGCGAAGTTCAAATCTTGCGTAAATTTTGGGTCTCCCTTTATATACATTAAATTATTAATAAATTAATTTGAATACCAACGATAACAATAATTACAAAAATTCTTATAGAAGCTTTTAAAAAATGATGGATCTAAATCAAAATATTTAAAACGATACTATAACCTAACTATGTCTATATTTGGTTACTTATACTATATTATACCTCATAAATTTATCTTATGTAATACTTATTTCAAACGAATAAAAATACCGTTCACAACATAAGCACCGGAAAATTGGAAGGAAAAATTTCACGATTACCAATTCGCAACACAAGGAGGGCTAATAACGACCAAACAAAGGAGGCAACGAATCAGTAAAAGAACGAAGATGGCGCCACACAGCGGACACCTAATTGGCCCATCGAATGTAAATGCAGCCGGGGAAAAGCAACGGTGGCACGAATAATGTAGCACTTCTTTTCCCATGCCCCTCAGTCGACTTCTCAGGCATTTCTTTTTCGTCTCTCCCTCGAGAACCGGCCTGATAACGTAACGAAGAAGGAAGCGTCAGCGCCACGGCATACGTCGTCTGGAGTGGAAAAACTGATTTATTGCTTCGCAGCGTCGCAACGCCTCCCAGCGCGAGAAAGGAGAAATAACTCGACCCCAGCGACGCGCGTGAGAATTCGGCAACTCCATCTCGCCGCGAAGTGCTTGGATTTCCTG